>NC_137263.1:51812145-52079645 GCF_053477335.1 Acartia tonsa | reverse complement strand
GACATTGGGCTTTTCATTACACTAGTCCCCAAAGTTGTATAATTCGTTTTCTTATTTGTTGGTTTAACAACTCTTATTGTATTTTTATTGGTTGGTTTATCAAGTTGAGCGTCTAAACGTTTCAACCACTAATTGTAATCTACAGAATGAGTAATTTTGTTTATCATCATTAGGGATGTTAATAAATGTATCACCCATTGTCCTATCCCTTTAGATCCCTGGGTCTCTCTCAATAATGCTAATTCTATGCTCTTTGTCTTTTACTTATAACTTTTTTAGCAATGCAATCTATAATACAAAGTAGAAGGATGTATGTTTGTCTGTTTGTTTGTCTGTCTGTTTGTCTGTAGCGAAGGATCTCGCTAACCGCTGAACCGATTGGGTTCTCCTTTACAGGGTAGCTTCTCATAGGTCCCGGGAAGGTTTATAAACATTTTTTGGGGGGGTGGGAGTTGGGACACCCTTACCCCCCCAAAAAATGAAAAAAATCCCCCCCCAAAAAAAAAAAATTTTTTTAATTTTCTTTAAAAACTAAAACACGAAAATCAGTTTGATCAAACCTCTTGAGGCAAAGCCCCTAGAGACTAGGAGCGAAGCCGCTAGTTATTCTATAATTAGGGTCCAATGTATGTAATGTAAGTTACTATGTCAATACGTTACTCGATCTCACTACACTAGAAATCTGATTAAAATAGGTCAAAAATTCCTTATTTTCGCAATATATGATAATTTAGGAATGTAAAGTAATATGACAATAAATTGATGTACTTCCCTAATGATGATTCACAAAATTACCCCTCCTGTAAATTGCAATTAGTGATTGAAACGTTAGGTCACTCAATTTAATGAACCAACCAATCAAACTTTAATAAAATTCCCCAAAGTTTTTACGCCAACGATAAGAAAACGTTATAATAAACTTTGGGAACTATTTAATAAACAGCCCGATGTCCCCTCCCTCCATGAAATAGAATTGTCCTTCTTTTAATCGACTTAAATTATGGATTTTAGATAATTTTTTTGCAACAAAAAAAAGGAATTTAATATTATTTTTTCTTATACTGATTATTAAGATATATAAGTTGGAAAGAATTTTAATGTTAGAGGGAGATTTGAAATCTGCATCAAATTTTAAGGATTTTTTAAAAATTCGTTTTTTCTATAATTCTTTATCTAAAAGCCGAAATACAATTTAAGTTAATTAATTTTGACATCGTGATTGGTGGATTGAAAATTATCTGCGCTCTGATTGGAGAAGCTAAAGTGTCGCAAATCATTCAACCAATTAGAGCGCAGGTAGTTTCCAATCCACCCATCCTATTGGTCAAAATTTATGAACTTATATTGTATTTCCGCTTTTAGATAAAGAATTATACAAAAAAAACGAATACAAAAATCCTTAAAATTTAATGCAGATTTCAAATCTCCCTCTAACATTAAAATTCCTTCCAACTTATATATCCTACTGATTATGTAAACCTAATCTTAGATGACGTGGAGGATAACATAGGATAATAGATTTATAAACATGGAAAAAACAATCTTAAATTTAACAACACCGAAAACGATCTTAGATGCGCAGATGTATATTATATAAATATACTAGCGGCTACGCCCCTAGAGGCCTCTAGTGGCACTATGTTAGGTTCATGTCTCTAGGTAAAAAAAAATTCGAATTTTTTATGATTTCTCTTGGGAGGGTGGTGGTGGTACCCTCCCCCATAATAGTTATGAACCTTCCCAGGACCTATGAGAAGCTACACTGTAAAGGAGAACCCGATCGGTTCAGCGGTTTGCGAGATCCTTCAGTACAGACAAACAAACAAATAGACATTCTGTTACTTTATCATAAGGATATAATTTATATGATTTAATATGATATCCTATTATAAAAAGTAGCCACTAGATACTAGGGGCGCAGCCGCTACTATTATTAGAATAAAAGTAATTTCGTTGTCCTTTACCTTCTCAAAAATGTAGAATAGGTCAAAAAAACTTCCTCATTTTCAATTTATTTCAAAATAAAAGAAGGAGTGGGGAGGGGAGTTATATACTCATTAGGCGCTTTGAGGGAAAGCACCCATCCCAAACTTGTATCAAAATGACCTTTATCCATTTATATAATATTTTGAAATGTTGTATCTGTAAACTGGGAAGCTTGTTTATTCAACATTCTTGATCAACTGAAAAATAATTGTCTATTTCTTCCCTAATTTCCGAAGTTGTACAGCAAATAACCCAAATATTGCAAACCCTATTTTAGCTACTCCTGTCAAAGAGAAAAGCAATAAAAGTATGTATAGTAGGGTGGGTCGATTTTGGAATTTCACATTAGTAGACATTGGCAAGGGTTACTGGGCCAATATAAAACCCTGTGAAACTTGAAAGAGGTTTTTAATCCAAAAACAACGGGCGCGCGGGGGTATAAAATGTGCCCGCCCACTTATAAAACCAAAAATTGAAATTCCTTCAAACACAGGCATGTTGCATATTAAAATGACCACATTGGAATGCTGATTACAGATCTGAAAACCGTTTTGAAAAATATTGATTCAGTCTGAAATAATTTTCAAATAACCTACCAAAATGAACATTTTTGACTAAATCAGCTGTTTTTAGGTACTTAATGAGATCTTATTTGAACTAGGAGCAATATTTTTAAAAACTGTTTTCAGATTCGTTATCAGCATTTTAATGCGGTCATTTTGATATGCAACATGCCTGTGTTTGAAGGAATTTCAATTTTTGGTTTTATAAGGGGGTGGGCACTTTTTATACCCCGCGCGCACTGGCAGCCAAGTCACTTTTGAAACTTGAATGGGGCTTATCATACATATATATGACTTCCGCAACTTATGATAACAGTAAAATCTAAAAAAAGGGTGAAATGTACCCACCCTAATGTATAGTATATTTCAAGTTCAATTATTTACTAAGTATATTTGCGATAACTTTTATTTAATAGATTCTTCCAATTTTTAACATTTACAAAACAGCCTGCTTTATTGCTTCAAGATCCATGTCAGATCTATATAGGAAATAAATGTCTATAAATGAGCTCATGTTTCCAAGGAATAAATGTTTAAAACTCATAGTGCTCCAATATTCCTAATTAAACTCTCATTGACCAAAGCAATAAGACCTTTATTCTATTTGTTTATGGAACGAATAAAGTTTTTTAATCCACGGTAATATTTGAATTACATTGAAGTATTTAATCTTGATTTAATAAACAAAAAATATACGTTCATAATAAAGAAAATCTAAGAAAACTCTGTTTTAAAAGAATTCGATTGTGGCGACACTTCCTTAGTGTTCAAATATTAAAACTAAAATTTTAATCATATTAACCCTTTGGTGATGGTAATGTAAATAAAAAATATATTTGAAGAAATTTTTTTAAAAATCATTTAAAATATTAAATATTTACTTCTTTTTTTTAGATAGTAATGGCAAGGGAGGAAAATTGAAATAGATAAATAGATATGTACTTATAGAAAACTAGCCAATGGTGAGATAGTTATATCGAGCCAACTCTAGTTATACATATGACAACGTTTTTGTAAGTGGATTATAGAAGAAAAAAAATTGGATACAATTAGTAATAATACGAACTATTTATTCATTATACATTCAAAATTTTAATTTTTCAAATTTTATTTTTTTTGGATGATTTTTTGAGCTTTTTTCGCTAGTAGTATATATTGAGATAGGATGAGGAAACTATGTACACAATCGGAAACTCAAATTCAACTGACCACATTCTTAATTAAATATTCAATTAATAAAGTTACATTGAATAGAGGTACAATAATACCTGATTAATACCTCTTGGGGACGGTTGATAACAACGTAAAAATAGTCCTTTAATTGTTGTTTATCGCATCGTATTATAGACAGCTTTCCGCGGATATCAAAATGAAAAATTAAAACCAGTTTTGTTAGCTTAGAGGGGTCAAAGGCCCGGGGTAAAAAACTAGTATTAATTATAATGTTTTTAATTTAATATTCATGGTAAATTTAATACGACACTGTAAATGATTTTTTGGTATGGCGGAGAATCGGTTTTAATACAGCAAATATTAATCGGTTTCGAAGCCATTCGAACGACCTTTGACTGAAAGTTCTAACTGTGAAAGCAACCAAGTCATTCCCCCTACTCTTACTATCTAAATCATGTATCTGATATAGTAGCAGTAGGCAAAACTTTATTAATGCCGCTGCCCAGATTCGAACCCATAAGCTCCCCAACAACAACCTTTGTTTTAACTATTTCAATATTAAAACAAGGATGACAAGAGGATAATGTATATGGACATACTTACATTTTTAGGACTTGATTATAGAGTTGTTTCACTTATAACATTATACTTTGTTGTCCCAGGAATCAACATACCAAAAATCAGATCAATCAAATTAACGAAAAAAGCTATCCCTCTGTGACGGACGTACGGAGGTACGGACCGACCCTAATTATAGAAAAGCTATGCTTTTAAAAAGATTATGTAATAAAGTACTTTTAGTTCTAAATACTTTTTGCAAGTTTGTAAATGTATACAATTTTTCTCAATGAACTTCTATATTCTGTAAATGTATTATTTAATCTAGGGGACTTTATATCTACCCAATATTTAGATATTTCACTTTACACTTTTATAATAAACAAATACAAAACATGTTTTTTTCAAAACTTTTTTAAAGCGAAGCTGTTCAAAATTAGTATATGTTCAACGGACTTTTTAATAATATTTTACATTCATTAGGTATAATGTTATTGACGAAGCATCTCTATAATCTAGTTTGTAAATGTAAGTATGTCCACATCAAGCATTCTGTAATTGGTATGTGGGAAGAACTAATATACGTTTAATATTAAATTCGTTGTTACTCTATACTTGTTAATGTTTGTTTGTCCGATCGACTTCATGTTTTGTTCAGCTTTGGCTTTATGGATGTTCTTGTATTTTAAAACAAGGATGACAACATCCATAAAAGCAAAGCACTGAAACGTAGGACAAACGGACATTAACACTTGTATAGTAGCAGAACTGAAAAATCAGAATATAAATGTATACGAGTCGAAGCAAAATTGTAAGTAAATTTGTTGAAAAACTGCTTGATACAGAATAATGTTTATGGACATACTTCCACTTTTAAGAATTGATCATAGAGTTGCTTCGCTTATAATATTGTACTTTATTGTCCCAGGAATCAGTATACCAAAAATGAAATCAATCGGGTAATTATATCACACAAAATTTTGTTGTTAAAAAAGTAAAAAATCAACAAGTTTAAAATGGACGAACAGACATTCTGGTAATGATTATAGAGTTGCTTCTAAATCGTATCTAACTACTACAGGAATCACCATGCAAAGTTTGAAATCGATATGACAATTCTAACATGCCTTAATTAACGAAAAAAGCTATCCGTTCCGGACGGACCTATCGTAATTATAGAAAAGCTTTGCTTTTAATAAAAAATAAAACAAACACAAGTTTGAAAGAAGTGAGTCTGTGTTCAGGTGGGTAAGTGATTAAAATAAAAGAATAGAGGGAGCAGGGGTTAAATAACCATCGCAACCACCTTGAGCAAACCTTTCTATTGGGTCTTTGAAAATCAACCAATGCAATGGTGTCGCTTATATTAACACAGCCAAGTAGTAGAAAATAATTTAGAATCAGACGAAGATGGTCTTTAAAAAAAAGGAAGGGAGGCAGTTGTATGTATATACATCTATGCTATAGATCTGTTGGTTAAACAACTATATATTAACGGGGTGGGGACACTGGGCCGACTTTCAATTGGGTCTTTGAATATCAACCAATTGCGTCACGAATAGCAACACAGCTACAAAATGGCTACAAAAGAGCAGAAAGAAATTTGCTTGCAGACGAAAACATTAACTGGTAAACAAAACTTTATAATACACAGCTAAAAAAACTTTTTTCCGCGAGATAAAATTATTTTTCCCCATCAAAAGTCATTTAGTGTAATGTAACAAGAACAATCACATGGAAAAGATGCCCAGCATTTAATTGGTTAGATTTAAACATATCCGACAACCCCCAAAAGGGGATATGCTATAGGGTTGTAGCTGCTCCGCAAAAGAACTACAGAAAAGCTTATAAAAATAAAATTTCATTTCCAGTATAGCCTTAAAAAAAGAATAATATCCGCTAAATTAGAACCAGGTCTCAGCCATACTGAATAATCATGTATAGCAACGTATTAGGGATGATTTTCAAAGAACATCAAAATAAAAATCATAAGATTAATACCAGTTTTGTTAGCCCTGGCTTTCGGCCCCTACGAGTGAAACAAAACTGGTTTTAATCATATAATTTTAAATTTTGATTTTAATATCTGTGGAAAGCTGTATATGTGTCTGACTTTCGCGATGAGTAATGTCCTTTTCTACCTATCACACATTAGCTATAGAGTTATTGTGCTACTAAATATTTGTTGAACAACGCGTAGAAAATGGAATTTAATCAAATTTTAATGCTGAT
This sequence comes from Acartia tonsa, assembly GCF_053477335.1. NCBI lineage: Eukaryota > Metazoa > Arthropoda > Copepoda > Calanoida > Acartiidae > Acartia > Acartia tonsa. The sequence continues at coordinate 52,073,133 of NC_137263.1, read as the reverse complement.
CATTTACTCTAGGTTTTGCTCGGAGATTGGATGTAGAATATACGTGGATATTATGACAGGAGAAAATTTGTCGTCAATTGAGCTTGCTAACAAGGAACTTATTTATTGGTCAGTTCGTTCATATAGTAGGAGGAAAGGGGGCGGAAGGAAAAATCGTTATTTTAGCCCCCCATTTGTTTCACTTTATTAGAGAACATAAAAATCTGGTGTAAAATCCAAGTAATAATATATTCATTGCTCGGAGTTGTTGCCAAATTCCACTTTATGAAAATGAACCAAAAAAAACTTTTAGGATCAGTTATTTATCGCATCGTATTATAGACAGCTTCCGCGAACATTAAAAAGAAAAAAATATAAGGATTGCCGGGCTAACAAATCTGGTATTAATTTAAGATTTGTATTTTTATATTCATGGAAAATTTTCTGTAATACGATGATATACATGATTTTTCAGCATGGCGAGAACCGGATATTAATCTGTTTGAAGCCATACTGGAAATAATTTTCTAAAAACTCATTGGAGAGATTGTATACTACATAAATAGTTCTGAATGGGACATTGGGCTGTTTATTTCACTAGTCCCCAAAGTTTTATTATAACGTTTCCTAACGTTTAACAACTTTGGAGACTTTTATTGTATTTTTATTGTTTGGTTCATTAAGTTGAGTGACCAAACGTTTAAACCACTAATTGTATTATACAAAATAGTAATCTTTTACATATATATTTATATTTTTATATATACTTTGTAATCATTTTCTGTTTATTCATCATTTTTCACTAATCCTTATAAATAATAGCAAAATATATGCAAAATGGTGACGAAGCCCATTTTGTTCCGAATTTGTATCACTTTTGAAAAGTGCGACTCCAGTTACGTCATATTTTTCTTTCCCGAAAAAGGGAAGGGGGGAAGAAAATCTCTTTAAAAGAGATGGGGAAAACCCCCTTTTTTCTCATCTCTTTTTTCTTCCCCCCTTCCCTTTTTTTTCTTCCCCCCTTCCCTTTTTCGGGAAAGAAAAATATGACGTAACTGGAGTCGCACTTTTCAAAAGTGATACAAATTCGGAACAAAATGGGCTTCGTCCAAAATGGTACATTTTAAGTTAATTTTTTTTCTATTTTCTCTAAAATTTACTTGATCATTAGTTTCAGTTACATAAAAACAAGGATGACAACATTCATAAGTAGTGAAGCACAAAAAATATGGAATGGACAATCACAGTGAACTATAGAGCAGATGTTTATTTCTCATAACAAATTTAAATAGAGAGAAAACAAGCAATGAAAAAATCACGAAACCTTAAAAGAATAATGTTTACATCTTTTAAATCCTGACCGACTGACATACAGACAAAATAAGATTTTTTCAAGGAATCTTCACTAAAAACTTGTCTATCTTTAATAGCAGCCGAGAAAATCATATTTCCCCCAATTGAATAATGGACTGGCGGACTGAACAACGGGCTAGACAAAGGAAATTATTGAGTAGCTTCGCAACTAAAACTTACACAATACAGGCATATCCTTATTGTTGTAAATCCCTGCTATTAAATGAAACTTTTTTACCTTCTAGAAGGAGTAAGCTGACCGCCACTGCCCAAACCATTCTCCGGGATTGTCAAGGTGTCCCGCATTGACATAGTAAAATGCGGCGACTGCGCCCACTGTTTGGCGCGCGACCGACCTCCACTCTGTCCCAGCCCGCCAATACTCATTTGGTGTGTCGGCCTTGGTCGGCCGCTAAACCCGCCACCACCACCGACGCCACATGCCGAACCCGGCCGCGAAGCTCTCGAGGTTCGCTGATGCATCGACGGCGGAGTGCCGCCGCTGCTCCCTATGCTCGCCAAAGATCTGTTGGACATTGTCAGTAGTCGCGGCGCATCCAGGTTGATTGATTGATTGATTCTTCGATATAATTGTTCACGGCATTCACTGCTCTGCAGATCTGGCAAGTCTGAGCATCTCATATGAACAATGTTGCAGTTTCAACTATTAAAATCACTCAAATGTCAACTTTTCTCCTTATAAATATTACACATTTTGATTGATATTTAACATCTAAACAAGGACAACAACATCCATAAAAGCAAAGCTCAACAAATATACAGACAAACGAACATTGGGATAGAAAATATCACTGTAAAAGATAAATAAGTATATATACCTATAAATAATTGAACGTTTTTTCATGAATAAGATGATTATTATAATGGTAAAACATCTCATATTTGTATGTGTGTGTTTATATGCAGTTTACATCGATATTTCTTATATCATACAATAGAGATAATCTAGAGATACACACTCTAAATCAACCAAAAGGAATAATAGTAGGGTAAAATAACAATCCGGCCATGTGTACAGCTTTTAGCAAGAAAAGGGCACAAATTTTTCATTTCGTTCCTATAATGAGTCAGCTTTAAGTAGTCACATTTCTTAGGACAAAATCAACTATAGATAATTGAATTTCTTTAAAGGATAAAGTTAACTGTCTAGAAATATTATCATCAAAAAATTTCGCCGCTGGTATTACTTGAATGGATCGTATATAACAAAACATAAACAAAGGTGTTTGTCTGTTACAATTTCTTTTTAATGTTTGACGGATTATGACGCCAGATTGATCTAGATATTTCATATTATTTATCACATCTATTTCTCATATCATAACTAAATATTCTGCTTAACCCTTAACAGTAGGGCCCCTTCAACGCCCCCCCCCCCCCCTCCCTCTATTATCTCAGCTCCTATTAGAGCTCAAGGGCTAATTTCCGACTATAAGTGAATCAAAGTTAATTTTCGCTTCCTTCACCCATTTAGTTATCAACCTTTGTTTTAGGTCCTTAATTACCTTAAAATTTCAAATGGCTGTCATTTTCTTATTTTTGTAGCGGGGGGGGGGGGGGAGTTAAGAGTTAAGTAAACTATAATCCACACATGGTCCCCACTACTCAGCCCATGCATAATATTATTTACTAATACTATAATATTTGTTTACGCATACGCATACCAGGCATATTTTATTTATAAGTAAACAATAATCCACACATGGCCCCTACTACTCAGCCCGTGCATAATATTATTTATTAATACTATAATATTTGTTTACGCATACGCTTACCAGGCATATTTTATCTATAAGTAAACAATAATCCACGCATGGCCCCCACTACTCAGCCCATGCATAATATTATTTATTAATACTATAATATTTGTTTACGCATACGCTTACCAGGCATATTTTATCTATAAGTAAACAATAATCCACGCATGGCCCCCACTACTCAGCTCATGCATAATATTATTTATTAATACTATAATATTTGTTTACGCATACTACGCTTACCAGGCATATTTTATCTATAAAAAGGTCTGGCAAGATTTGTGGTTTTGGTAGCAAAGCTTCTACACAATTGTCTCTGATGTATTGGTCTATTTGTCCATGCTCTAACTCACCGCCTAGCCTAGCTTATGTAGTCCAGGAAGGGAGGGGATATTGGGCTGTTTATTACACTAGTCCCCAAATAATTATTTTACTACGTTTTCATGTTTTTTCATACGCTGGCTTAACAACTTTGGAAACTTTTACTGAATTTGATTAGTTTGTTCTTCAGGTTTAGTGTCCAAATGTTTCAACAACTATTGTAACCTACAGTAGGGATAATTTTATGTATCATCATTGGGGATGTACATTAATTTATCGGCCATTGTCTTTTTAGATCCCTGCCTTTACCTAAAATAAAATGTTGACATTAATTTAAACATTCGTTGTGGACTAAATGAAAGTGGAAAAGATATTATTGACATTCTTAGTTTTTCAATGAAAACAGTAAAAGTGTCTGACTATGACGTCAGAAAAAATTAACAATTAATTAATGAGAAGCCAGTATTCACAATGGTAAAATATATAGCGGCCTCTCATTGGTTAATTGTTAATTTTTTCTGACGTCATAGTCAGACACTTTTACTGTTTTCTTTTTCAATGGATATATTACTACTTTGATCTTACACCATATTTTCATATAAATAACGATTACCACAATTCACCCCATTTAATCCTTCTCTCCTACTGGATGAAAGAGCAGACCAATAATTGAGTCCCATGCTAGCAATCTTAATTTACGAAAAATACAAGTAAATTCTATAATTTTTTCAGGGCATAATATCTTGGTTTTAGGCAAGAAAACAAGAGGAAGAAAACATACCTCACGAAGAAAAAATCTCCTTTCTGGACAAAGCCATTAGTATAAAAGTTTCGCTTCCCATAGGCCAAATCGTTCTTGGTAACTTTTTCCATCCATTTTCACAAAGAAAGCATATCTTGCAACTCAAAAGTATTCAAATGGATATAGAACATATATGTGGATATTATGACAGGAGAAAAATTGTCGTCAATTTAGGTTGCTAACATGGAAATCACTTATTTGTCAGTTCGTTCATCCAGTAGGGGATTGAGAAAAGGGATGGAGGGAATCGTGTCTTTTCCAGCTGCTAGTTTCACTTTATTAGAGAACATGAAAATCTGGTAGAAGATCCAAGAAATAATATATCCATTAACTCAATAATATTCACAGTTGGGCTTCCAGTCAAGGTCTGTGCAATCAAAGGTTTCATTATCAGAATAGTTATTTATTACATTGTAATATAGACAGCTTATCGCGGATATTAAAATGAAAAATTAAAAGATTAAAATTAGTTTTGATAGCCCCGAGGTGCTGAAGGTTTTAGAGTTTTTATTTTCTGTGAAAATTTCTGTAATACACGAGGCTATACATGATTTTTAAGTATGGCTGAGAAATGCTTCTAATCCATTGGATATGAATCGGTTTCGAAGCCATACTGGAAATATAAATTTTAGTATTCATATCATAAAAAATTTCCTAGTATGGCTTAAATTAAAGTTCTACCCTAAAACCTTTCCAGGACAGAAGGACTCGTTTGGATCAATTTACTGCACAGGATGGACGGCAAGCACGTCTCTGGTCTCCCATCCAAAATAATAAAAGAAACAAATTACTACAAAATTGGGTTCGTCGTAAAAACCATACCTAAAGAGTAGCTAGGCTTCTATGTAATAATCTATCTTTATTTACGGTCAGCTAAATTATAGTTTCCGATTGTGTACATATCACCCTCATCCTATCTCAATATTTACTACTAGCTAAAAAAGCTTCAAACTTCCAACAAAAAAATCAAAATTTGAAAAGTTAAAATTTTGAATGTAGGTTTTGCAATAGTTAAGTTATCTGCTGTACAACTTCGGAAATTAGGTAAGAAATGGGCAATCTATTTTCAGTTGATCTTATTTACGGCATTTACGACACCCAAAACAATGAGAATGTACACAGGTTTAAAAGGCAAATAACCACTGATCCTGAACGTTTAATTAATATACTTATCTTTAAGAGTCTTTTTGTTTTGTACATTGTGATAAACTAGCCACTAGGCTCATAGAGGCCTCTAGTGGCACTGTAAATGTTTGTTTTTTATTTCAAATTTGTAATTTTTTTTTTATGTTGCGTTCAAGTCTCTACGTTATTTTTTTTGTGATTTCTCTTGGAGGCTGGTGGTACCCTCCCCAAAAATAGTTGAAAACCTTCCTGAGAAGACCTATGAGAAGCTACCATGTTCAGGAGAATCCGATCGATTCAGCGGTTAGCGAGATCCTTCGGCACAAACATACACACAGACAAACATCCTGTTACTTTATTATAAGGATTTTTGAAAACTCAAATATTTACTGTACAAAATCGAAATCTGAAATAGCCCCCACTGTTTTTATAGCCTTTATAAAAAGATTGAATTGAAGGTTTAAAAGTAAAAATTCATATTTCATGTATAGATAAAAAGGACAAATGATTTAGTCATGAATCATTGTTAGTAGAATGCTTCTTTTAGACCGATTTTGTACGTATCCCCCTCATCCTATCTTAATATTTACTACTAACTAAAAAAGCTTCAAAAAATAAAATCAAAATTTTAAATATAAAATTTTGAATGTATATTGTATAAATAGCTTTGTTTTCACAAACTAAGCTATTTTTACGTTTTATTAAATGGAGTTTCAATTAAAAATTGACCGGATTAGTTGAAAATAGCTTTTGCAATAGTTGGGTTATCTGTCGTAAAACTTCGGAAATTAGGGAACAAATGGGAAATCAATTGTATGTTTATCTTCTTTTATGTTGTTTAGTCAATAATGTATGAGTATAGATGTATAGTCCAGATAACTATTTGGACAAAGTGTTGTGGATTTTTTTCGTCTGTTAGCAAATTGCTTTCTGTTCTTTGTAGTGACTCAGCTATTATTAGCTTATGTCTGAGACCAAATTAAAACTCGACAAAGAGTCGCCACCTCGTGGTTAGAGTTACATATAGCTCATGTCTCTTTCATTTCAATGATTAGTCGGCCAGTTTGTCGGTAATTCCAACATTTCACAAACTATGGTCTGGTAGTTTCAGCAAGGAGGGAGTGAACATTTGGCAGTTCATTACACTAGTCCCCAAAGTTTTATAAAAAAACATTTTCTTATTAGTTGGATTTTAGACTTTTATTGGTTGGTGTCTAAACGTTTAAACCTGCAATTGTAATATACAGAAAGGATAATTTTATGTATCAACATTGGGAATGTACATAAATTTATCGACCATTGTCTTATCCCTTTAGATCCCAGAGAATGTTCCCTTTGTGTTGTCTAGTCGGCCAGTCTGTCGGTAATTCCCATATGCCCACAAACTTTAGTCGGGAATAGTCCCTTTCGTGGCAACGCCCCTTAAGCAGCGATTCGTATTTTTAAAATGTTTTTTTATAGGTTAGGTTAGGTTATATTGGGTTAGGTAATTGTCCCACAGGATTAGGTAAAAATCGCCCCTTAAGGTGCGTTACCGCGAAAGGGTCTATCCCCCTATAGTCTAGTAGTTGAAGTTACTTGCCAATACATATAAACAATTATTTATGTACATACGGACAGTGAAATGTCTTTTTTTACGAAAAAAGGAAGAAAATGGTCTCATGAAAAAAATAACCCCAAGCCACTGATGAACCTAGGAGGGTTGACATTCAAGTGGCCTAAAACTAGTTTTTCTATACTAAATCAATACTAAACTTCTCTGAAAATTAGGGTAGGTGTGAACAATGACAACCAAACATCATGTTACTTTAATATATACTAGCGGCTTCGCCCCTAGGCTCTAGGTGCTTTGCCCCAAGAGGTAATTAAAAAAAAAATTCTTGTGCTGCCAATTTATGTGAAGTAGTTTCCCCAGAAATTTTTTATTTTAAGGGTTGGGTAATATTCATTTTTTTTGGGGGGGTGTCCCACCCGCCAAGAAAATAGCTTAAAACCACCACAGGACCAATAGGTATAATCCCTGAAGAGTAAAATCCGATCGGTTCAGTTGCTCTGAGATCTTAAGGGACGGACGGACAGACATCAAGCTACTTTGTATTATAGATAGGAAAACAAAAAACTCTTTTCCATTTTTTAAAGATATTTATTCGGAAATCATGTTATTAAATAATTATTAATTCATACATAAATCGAAATATTATTACTTGGATGTTGCATGTTGGATGTTTTTAATTTATTCTGATAAAGTAATACTCGCAGTTGGCAAAAATAATGATACCCACTTTAACTCATACCCTCCCCTCCTACTGAATGAACTAACTGACCAATAAATCAAGTCCATATTAGCAAGCTAAATTGATGACAAAGAGAATAGTAGCTTTCGCAAAATTCTATAAAGTTGTGAATACGATTCAGTCAAATGCGCTTGTAAGGTCAAACAGTTTTTAATTGTGCGTTTAATTATACTACGCGTTTGGTCTACATTAAGAACAGTTAATCCCTCATTTTTATGACTTCACATTGAGCGACTTTCTTCGTCTTCGAAGCTTACTCACAATTTTACGCAATATTGCAAAAGCTGCTTTAAAATATCCACGTATACCCTACATCCATTCATACAAATCCAACGTCGTCATAGAAAATTACTTAAAATCAATTTTCTAAAATGAATATATATATATATATTAGCATATTCCTCCATTAAAATATGTATTTTTACCCTGAAAACTAAAACCGCAGAGTTTAAATACTTTGAAAGTTTTCACTTAGACCTTATACATTTTTGATATATCCACAATATATATTTATATTATGTTATACATTTTATATTACCAGTGGCTTCGCCCCAAGTTGTGTAAGAGGTATGTATTTTTTGTGGAAGGAGAATTTTTTCTCGGGGCCATATCTCCAATAGGGGATGTAAAATTCCCCCCTCCCCATTTAAAAACTTTCCTAATCAGTGTCAAATCTCCCTGAAATTTATCGTACTATCGGTCCCGCGGACATGCACTCAGACAGACAATCTGTTACTTTAATTACATTATCTTTTTATTAGCGGCTACGCCCCTAGAGGTCTCGAAGGGCACTTGATAAGGAGTTGGGGGGGGGGGGAGGTCGACCAACCCCCCACTTCCAATTGTAGTTTTACAAAGGAAAAACTTATCGGTTCAGTGGTCAGCGAGATCCTTAGGTACAGACAAACATCCTGTTACTTACATAGTACTTATAAAACATAAGTTAACAAGGACACATTGTTCTTATGTAGAGCAGCAACAATAAAAATTTGTAAACATTGTAAGTTGTAGAGTTGCTATGCTTTAATTCTAGATTTTTAATTTTTACATCTTAACTTGACCTTAGAATTAAATATGTATTTGTCAAAAAAAAAGACAATTCTACGAAAGATATTGATAAAATAATTAATATTCTTTTTGCATGAGACTTGTATATTATTTTAGTAGCATAGCATCTATATAAGTCTTTTAATTCCTCAATAGTTATTTAAATCTTTGTCAACACAAACTAATTTAGATAGATAGTATCAGGGCTCGTCAGCCGTGACTAAGCCTAAAATTTAAACCAATTTGGATGCTTTGAAAAATTTGTCGAAAGAGGGATTGTCATACTTGGGTCAGGTTTAGACTTTCAGCTGATTTTTTAAAATTGTTAAATGTTGATTTCCCTGAGACTTAATGGCGGCTGATGCGCAGCTGCCGAGCCCTGGCTCTTAAATGAATATCCACAAAAGCGAAGCTCAATATTTCAGACAGACAAACGAACAGTGATAAATATATAGAAACAATGTATTCTATATTCAACACTATCTAGATCTGGATATTAGATTTGGTAATAGAGATGATGCGCTTATAACATAATTAACATATTACGAAATCACCCAAGAAATCATTTGATGAGATAATTACAATAAAGAATTGTTATCAAAATGTTTGAAAAATAAAGTACTTTAATTTTACTTTCTTACATTGGTTATAGAGTTGTTACGTGACATGAATCATCATTTCAAGTTAAAAATCAATAGCACAATTAGAACATGCCTAAATTACCGGTAAGAGCTAACCGTTACGAACATACGGACGAACAGACCATAATGAAAGAAAATCTTCGCTTGAAGATACGACACTTTATCAATAAACAAAACTAAAATCAAATTCAAATTTCGCTTAAAAACTAAAATGAATAAATGTATTGAAAAAAAAGCTTTTATGTTTATGTGAATGGAATCAATGGAGGGCTTCTTTTCCTCTCTTTCTCTCTTGCAACCTGAATATGAATTTTAACAAGGGTGACAACATCCATAAAAGCGAAGCACTGAAACGGTAGGACAAACGGACATTAACACTTGTATATTGTCTGAACTTAATAATCAGAATATAAAAGTATAAGAGTCGAAGCAAAATTGTAAGTAAATTTGTTGAAAAACTGCTTGATAATGTTTATGGACATACTTACATTTTTAGGACTTAATTATTGCTTTGCTTATGATATTGTTCTTTATTGTCCCAGGAATCAATATACAAAAAATCAGATCACATAAAAATTTGTTGTTAAAAAAGTAGAAAATTTAACATGTTTAAAATCGACGTACGGACATTCTGGTAATAGTTATAGAGTTGCTACGCTTTCTAAATCGTACCTAACTACTACAGAAATCACCATGCCAAGTTTGAAATCGATAGGACAATTCTAACATGCCTAAATTAAGGAATAAAAGCTATCTGTCTCGGACAGACGGACGTACGGACGGACAACAAGGATAACATCATTAGCGGGTGCTGTACCTCAAAGTACCATGCGATCACAGAACCCCATCCCACCCTCCTTATTTTTAAATTAAGGTGGAAATATTTTTTTTCTACCCTCAAGGATACCCTTTACCAATTATCCTAACCTACGGTAAATCACACGACCCCCCCCCCCCCCCCCACTTTAATTTTTATCTATATAAAAAATATTCCTAAGATGCAACGACAGACGGACAATAGCAAATTTCAAAAGTCTCGAATATTTCCTATAAACATACAGGTCTTTGACATTATAGAGCAGATTCGCTAATGAATAATACGAAATACAGAAATTTGAGTTGAAACAAACAACTTCAATGATTTTTTAAGAATAATAAAAAAGGGTTCATTTGGACGGTCAAACAGACAGATTTCAGTTACAGAAATGGATGTAGAATATACGTGGATGAGATAACCGGAGAAAAATTTTCGTCAATTTATGTTGCATTTTCCCCTCGATTTTATTGTGGTTGGGCGTGTGTGTATTCAGTAAGAGGGAATGGATGTGGTAAAGGAAGGGTGGGGAAGATCGTTACTTTAGCGCGCTACAGAGTTTACTTTAGTATAGAACATGAAAAATTGGTGTAAGATCCAAGTAATAATAAATCCATTGTTAAAAAGAATTTAATTTAATTTAATTTTCTCTTTAGCACACTTCTCACTGAAATATACGTTTGAAACCTGTAAAAGAATCTGGGTTGAAACATAGCAGGTTTTCTTAATAGTGATATATATCAGAATGTTAAAATATGTAGTGAAGAACAAATGTTTTCAAACAGGTGTTCCAGGGAGGTGTGTGGAAAATATAAGAATATGTAGTGAAGAATAAATGTTTTCAAACTAGTGTTCCAGGGAGGTGTGTGGAAAATATAAGAATATTAAGTGAATAACAAATGTTTTCAAACTTGCATATCAGGGAGGTGTGTGGAAAATGTCAGAATATGTAGTGAAGAATAAATATTTTCAAACTAGTGTTCCAGGGAGGCGTGTGGAAAATGTCAGAATATGTAGTGCAGAATAAATGTTTTCAAACAGGTGTTCCAGGGAGGTGTGTGGAAAATATCAAAATATATAGTAAAGAATAAATGTTTTCAAACTAGTGTTCCAGGGAGGTGTATGGAAAATGTCGGAATATGTAGTGAAGAATTAATTATTTCAAACTAGTATTCCAGGGAGGTGTGTGGAAAATGTCAGAATATGTAGTGAAGAATAAATATTTTCAAACTAGTGTTCCAGGGAGGTGTGTGGAAAATATCAGAATATGTAGTGAAGAATAAGTGTTTTCAAACTAGTGTTCCAGGGAGGTGTGTGGAAAATGTCAGAATATGTAGTGAAGAATAAATTATTTCAAACTAGTATTCCAGGGAGGTGTGTGGAAAATGTCAGAATATGTAGTGAAGAATAAATATTTTCAAACTGGTGTTCCAGGGAGGCGTGTGGAAAATGTCAGAATATGTAGTGAAGAATAAATATTTTCAAACTGGTGTTCCAGGGAGGCGTGTGGAAAATGTCAGAATATGTAGTGAAGAACAAAAATAAAACACACCATGTAATTTCTGTAGAGTTAAACTTTCTCTAAAAGTTTCAATTTAATACTTAGAGTATTACACTAACTTTATATGAATAAGTATAGGTAGTAGAAATAGATTAATTTGTAAATTGAACCAATAAAAACACAATGGAGGAACAATCTGGCCATATTAGATGGTTTTAAGTACAGCATTTAATTAAGGTTAATATAAATATGATAGAATTATAAAGACAGTAAAGCTCAGAAAAGAAAAAAGGTTACATTTAATAATGCATAAAGTTTAAAATCTATTTCATTAAACACAGTTATTGAGCTAACTTGTGAATCAAATAAAACAAAAATCATAGCTTTGGGGGGGGGGGGATTCATATTAACAGCCATTCATCCCCCCACCCCACTCCTTCCTTTAGGCGAAGCTAAAATCAACTTAAAAATAACGAGGATGTACATATCAAGAAACGGATAGTGTTCAAGAAAATAATAAAATAGAGAGCAAAAAATATATCAACCTTTTATTGTTAGTTTGACATCATTAAAGCATTTGACAAGATTAATTCACATACTTATAATAAAGTAACAGGATGTATGTCTGTTTGTCTGTGTTTCTGTTTGTCTGTACTGAAGGATCTCGCTAACCGCTGAACCAATTGGGTTCTCCTTAACAGGGTAGCTTCTCAAAGGTCCCGGGTGGGTTTATAACTATTTTTGGGGAAGGTACCTCCACCCTCCCATGAGAAATCGCCCCCAGAAAAAGTTTAACCCCCCCCCCCCTAAAAAAAATCAACTCACACCTCCTCAAGCGTCCCCAAAGGCCTCTAGGGGCGTAGCCGCTAGTTATAATGAAAGCAGTGGAGTGCACATCAACTTACCAGAGGGGTGTACATGTACAACTATTAAGGAGTAAAAAGGTTGAGGCAAGGTTTTCCCAATTTCAAATATAATGGGGGTATTACACAAACAAACATAAATTCATTCAAAGGTTTAAAGGGATAAACATTAAACACCCCCTTAGCCCCACCCTTGGACGTCTATGATGTTCATCGTTTAAGACAATATTTCAAAGATTTTTAGTTGCATTTTTTAATTACCAGCATAGTACTAAATCATCCGGAACAGATAGACTACTTTTAATAGCAGCCAAGAAAACCTATTTACCAAGTCCTTTTTAAACACAAGGGCAAATATAATAAGTTTTGCTTTCATAAAATTTTAGGATTATTTTAGTAAATTTAGTTTTGTATAAAAAAGTAGTCAGTCAAAACTGTTGCATGTGTAATATTTAAACTTTTAACAAGTATTAAAAATAATCGATCATGGAACACAAAAGCCCGTGTCAAAATTCGTGTAATCTTGCTGGTACAGCATTGTATGTATATTAAAATGAAATGCCCATAATACGATGCTATATTTGTTGTCTAACCGATTCTAATCCATCGGATATTAAACAGTTTGGAAGCCATACTGAAAAAACCTCTAATACACACTGCTTGTATAAATTCCTTACATTAGCAATCCTGCCCGTAGTGCCATGATGTAGATGGGGTGTACTTAGCTTCTATTTAAGATAGACGGTTGATTAGTAATGATTTAATTGGTATTTTAAAAGATTTGAATTTAGGTTTTGATATGTGACATGTTCTATAATATCAAAATTTAACGAAAATCATTCTTTCTTATTTTTAGGACAAAAAAATAAAAAATAAAATATAACAATGTTATCCTACCCTATTATATAAAGTAGTAAGCGTTTTTTTGTCTGTCTCGAAGGATCTCGCTAACCGCTGAACCGATATTGTTCTCCCTTACAGTGAAGCTTCTTATAGGTCCCGGGAAGGTTTTTAACTATTTTGGGAAAGGGTACCACCACCCTCCCAAGAGAAATAATAATAAATCGAAATTTTTATTTTAAGTATAGAGACTCCTACGTAACATTGCGAGGTATCGTATAAAAAGACTCTTACGCAACATATCGTAGAAACTTGAACGCAACAAAAAACCAAACATTTAAAGTGCCACTAGAGGCCTCTATATAATTGAGTGGCTAAAGTGTACCTAGATAATTAGATAATAATTATTTATCGCATCGAATCATAGAAAGCTTTCCGCAGATATTAGAATGAAAAAAATATCAGATTATTCGTGCAAAATTGTATGTAATACAAATGTTTCAATATGTCTGAGAACCGGTTCTAATCCAGTGAATATTAATAGTTTTGTAAGCCATACTAGATAACATACTTTTGTTTATAAATTGTCTATTAATGTACGTAAAATAATTAATTTCTTAAAAGGTTGGTTTTAAAAAATCTCTTTATAATGTTTTGTTTTGTTTTCATTGTATTTCTGATCTTATTAATTAAAATGATTAATTTAGATCTATAGATGGATATAGAATATACGTGGATATTATGACAGAGGAGAAATTGTTGTCCATTTGAGTTACTAATATGGAACTCATTTATGGGTTAGTTCGTGCATTCATTAGGAGGGGATGGGATGGAGTAAAGGGGGTGAATGGGGGTATCGTTATATTAGCCCGCTGTGGGTTTCACTTTATAAGAGACCAGAATAATCTGGTGTAAGATTCAAGTAATAATATATCCAGTGATCTATAATAATTAATTGATTTTCCTATTCCAAATAGTGACAATGACAGTCTGCCAATCTCTAGAGACTTACAATAGCCGGGTTCAAATTAAACAAGGAAAAGAATTTAGTATTATTTGTATCTTACATTAGATTATCATGCACTCTAATAAAGTGGAATTTGTACCTGGCTAACATAACGACCCATACCCTATCCTCCAGCGATAAGATTAAAACAAGAGAGGGATAAGGGGTTAAATGACGTATGTCCCAAACCCGTAGACCCTGTGCCAACTTTCAGCACATCAGCCAATAGCATCGTAGATATTAACACAGCCGAGTCCCTACAAAAGAAATCAATTTGCTACGGACGAAAAATTTCTCCGTAACTTAGGCTAGGTAGGTGTCTGGATTACACACCTATGTGTTTGGCGACAGTCATGGGTTATGTTTTTTTTAACTATGATTTTTTAACCAATCTAACCTTAAGTATAACAGGGGTATTAAAGTATAAGACAATGGCCGATAAATTAATGTTGGTCTCTAATGATTATACACAAAATTATTCCTCATGTAGATTACAATTAGTGGTTGAAACGTTTGGACACTTAACTTTATGAACCAACCAATCCGATTCAATAAAAGTCCCCAAAGTTATCGAGACGTCGAATAGGAATTCTTGGGGAACTACTGTAATAAACAGACTAATGTCCCCTCCCTTCCTGAGTAAAACCTGACTTAAACTATACTTAGTTCTAATTGAATATTCTTGTTTTATTGGCATTTATATACATAAGTATGTTTATTTAGTTGGGTCGCTTCTCTATAACTCAATCTTTAAAGTAAAATTTTGTGTTCAAAAGTAAAAAAAATTAGGATTATTATGACTTCTTGTAATTTAGTTTTATCATAACACACTTTTTAACAATAAATTTGACAATGTATATATTATTACATGGATCTTACACCAGATTTTCAGGCTCTTTAATAAAGTGAAACCTGCAGCGGTCTAAAATAAAGATTTCTTTCTTCTACCCCCCTCCTACATTATGAACTAACTAACCAATTAACGAGTTACATGTTAGTAAGTTAAATTGATGAACATTTTTTCCCTGTCATAATATCTAATAATGTTCGGGTATAGTCCCTTTCGTAACATCGCACCTTATAGGACGATTCTTCGTATTTTTCACAGTAGCTTTTCTCCTATTTATAGCCCCTGCGGGGGGCTCTAACCCTGCTGGGCCAATTACCTAACCCTGTGCGGCAATCACCTAACCCAATATAACCTAACCTAACCTAAAATAACCTATAAAAAGCCATTTTAAAAATACGACAAATTGCCCCTTATGGAGTGATGTTACGAAAGGGACTATTCCCTTATGTTCTATATCCATTGCACGACTTTATCATCTGAATTAACATGAATAGTAGGATACATAAGTTGGAAGGAATTTTAATGTTAGAGGGAGATTTTAAATCTGCATCAAATTTAAGGATTTTTTTTATAAAATTCGTTTTTCGTATAATTCTTTATCTAAAAGCAGAAATACAATTTAAGTTCATAAATTTTGACCAATAGGATTGGAAACTACCTGCGCTCTAATTGGTTTAATGATGTGCGACACTTAAGCTTCTCCAATCAGAGCAAAGATAATTTTCAATACACCAATCACAGATGTCAAAATTAATTAACTTAAATTGTATTTCCGCTTTTAGATAAAGAATTATACAAAAAAACGAATTTTATAAAAAATTCTTAAAATTTGATGCAGATTTCAAATCTCCCTCTAACATTAAAATTCTTTCCAACTTATACATATATCTTAATGAATAGTATAGTACGACTACGGACTCCAGTGTAGATAAACTTCGCTTTTAAAACCCCATGAAAATAGATTTAAAATTTCTAGATGATCAATCCTTGTGCAGGAACAATACATTATTGTAAAAAAAAAAATTTTGGCGGGGGGGAGAATTTTTTTGGGGCGATTTATCTTGAGAGGGTGGTGGTACCCTCCCCCAAAATAGTTACATACCTTCCCGGGACCTATGAGAAGTTACCCTGTTAAGGAGAATCCGATCAGTTCAGCGGTTAGCGAGATCCTTCGTTACAAACAAACAAACAGACAGACAGACATCGTTATTCTTTGTATTATAGATAAATATGTAAAATCTATATTTTGTTTGTGAGTTAACCGATTATATTATAATAAATATGTGTAATATTAACCTAAGTTTTTTTTAATTTCTATGTTTTCATTTATCACTTTAAAGCATAATAATTCTCACTTTTTGATACACAATTTCAACCTTTTTTTAACAAAATTTGTTTGTTATTTTAATTAATATGTTAACTTTTCACGTTAATTTTCACTGATTAATAACTTTGACTTAAAACATTGTACTATTAATTTATGTTATGGAACACTTTTGGAAGCGTGATAGAATATTTTTTGGCCGATTTTTGTCAAAAATATCTTTTCAAAATGTGTTTTTACTAGGGAGGAAGAGGACATTGGACTGTTTATTACATCAGTCCCCAAGATTTATAATAACGTTTCCTTATTCGTTGGCTCAAAAATTTTCGAGTTTTTAAGAATTTTAATTGTTTTTTCTAATAATTGGGTGTACAAGCGTTTCAACCACTAATTATTTTAACTGATATGCAGAAATATTTGGAACACCCCGACCAAGTTAAAGAGAAGCTACGTCCCTATACATCCTGTATACTAAAGTAACAGGATGTCCATATGTATGTATGTCTGCAAAGATCTCGTACATCAGGGGATCAAATTTAAAAGGAATGAATTTATTTTGAAATAATGAAATTTTCTAATACCTCTTATATAAATAATAAATCTTTTTCATTGAAAAAAATGATTAAAACTGTGAGATCAGTTCCACATATTGTCAAAAACACAAAATAGTTGACTGGAGATTTATCCTTATATATGAATAACGGGATATCTAAATATCTGTCTGTGTGTAGCAAAGGACCTCCAAAAACACTAAACCGATATTGTTCTCTATTACAGTAAAGCTTCCTTTAGGTCCAGGGAAGCTTTCAACTATTTCGGGGAGGGTACCTTCATCCTCCTATGAGAAATCGATCTTAGAAAAAAACCTTTTCCTCCTAAAATGATTTTTAAACAAAATAGAGGTTTGACTTATCCCCCACACTGCCTCCCTCCCTCAAGTGCCTCTTTATGCCTCTAGAGGCGTAGCCGTAAGTAAGCAAAGAGACAATTTGTCCTGTAATGACAATGTGATTTAGATTGTAATAACGTATTGTGGCAGTGATGGTACACTGTGATAAAATAATCTCAATATCCGTGTAAATTCTAACAAGGATTATGCCTCACAGTAGCGAAGCTTTTAAACATGAACAAGAACCAATGTATCCTGTATCATAAGATCAATGATAAAATCAACGAGATAAGATTAAAATTGCACAAAGAAAAAAAGGAAGTATAGTAATACAGAAAATTTTCCACGGGTATTATAAAAGACTGGTTTTAATCTTATAATTTTTCATTTTATTATCCGCGGAAAGCTGTATATAATACGATACGATAAAACCAAGAATGGAAAACGGTGAATTGAAGATGAAATAAATGGTGACATGTAGAGCTGCTTCTCTATTTAAAAAAACAAAGGGACGTAGAAGTGATGGGGAGAAAATGGACATACCGACATAAGAACAGACCAACCCCAACACATATAGAGTAGCTTCGCTACTAAAAATATATTTACAAAAATCCTCGTGTTAATTAAAACTACATCAGATGAGAAAATAGTTTTATCTTTCATCAAAACAAGGGTGACAACATCCACAAGTAGCCAAGCTAGGCGATATAAAGGAATAAGACAACTGCCTATAAACTGATGCCCATCCCAAATGATAATGCACAAAATCGCCCCTTCTGTAGATTACAATTAGTGGTTGAATTGAAACGTTTGGATACTACACTGAATGAACCAACTAATAAAAGTTCAATAAAAGTTCTCATGTTTGTTAAGCCAACAAATAAGAAAACAGTTAAAAGACAAAGTAGCAACTAATAATTAGCGGCTAATTGATTATTGGAATATTCATAATAATTTTAATCAAGGGCCTATGAGAAGCTACATTGTAAAGTGGAACCATATCGGTTCAGGAGTTACACAGATCCTGTTATTTTTATATCAGGATCAATTCCAGTATAAATCTAACTTCTTTAAGTTATGGAGTAGATGGTCGTAGCACAAAAATCTAATTGACAACGAAAAGGAAGTATTGCATAGAATATACGGGTTGGACACGGGAGTTTTTTACCAAAAAATCAACATTCTATCTCAAATTGCTATAAAGAAAACCCATGTTCCTACCTTACAGTTCTTTTTAATACAGAGAGACTGACGGATATTTGTAAAAATAAATTAGTTTCGCTTAAAATATGGATTAATATTATATTTTTTACAATTTCAAACTAAACTAAAAAATCAAATAGATTGATTATTAATAAGTGTTTAATTAAATCTTTTCCATAAAAAGAAAGAGAAAAATTGTCAATTTTTTTACATTAGATCTGATTAGGTTAGGTTATATAGAGTAGTATGTAGCCCCCCGCAAGGTTAGGGTATAGCAGTAATAGGAAAAGCATAGTTTTGGTTACGGCCATCCGTAGGGGAAAGGTATAGCAAAAATACCCTCCACCTTACATCTAATTTATTTACAAATAAAGAGAGTGGGTTTCAATTCTTGACAGACCCAATTAAGTAGTTAGGTGTCTGGCCGTTTGTGTGTTTGTTTAGTTCATGTGTCAAGTAAGATCACGAAAACAGCTGGCACGCTTAGTTTAAATTTTAGTTTAATCCTTATAATCAAATAACAGGATGTCTGTTTTTTGTACCAATGGATTCCACTAATCGCTGAACCGTTATGGATCTCCTTTACAGGGTAGCTTCTCATATTTCGTGGTAAGGTTTCTTCCTATTTTGATGGAGGGTACCACCAACTTTCCAAAGAGAAATCACAAATAAAAAAAGTATTTCTTAAACTACTATTTCTTATATAGTCATTAGTTGAGCTTTAGGCTATTTTTCAGACATGAAATGAATTTAGACAAATGGAATTTTTTACAGCTATTTATATTTTGTTCAATGCTTGAAGATAAATGTTATATTTGATGTAAAAGTTTAATCAAAATGCGAAAACATTTCTAAACAAATTGTATAATTCTCAGGTAAAACTCATTTAAGCTAATGGTGTAATTCAATTTTTTTCTTCTTCTTAATAATATATATACTAGCAGATGCACCCCTAGCCTCTAGGGCCTTTGCCCCAAGAGGCTACCTATAATTTCGAACATATTTTTAAAATAAGCATTATGGAGATTTTTTTTTGGGGGGGGGGGGGTTGGGGGTGTACCAACCCTCCAAGAAAATAGCCTAAAACCACCACAGGACCAGTAGGTTTATTCCCTAAAGAGTAGAATCCGATCGGTTCAGAGGTTAACGAGATCTTAAGGGACAGACAGACGTACAGACAGACGGACGGATAGACATCAAGCTACTTTGTATTATAGATAAAGTTAGAGAAGGGGGTATACGTAGTGGGTGGTTTCACTTTTGAAGCATATCTCAAAAGAATATATAGTACAATATGAATTCGGCAGCCGGCTTCAAATCAGCTATTTTTTAGCAGTCGGCTGCCAAAAAACGAAATCTTAAAGTAATCTGTTTTTACGGTGTAGATTTTACATTAAGAATTCGTGTTTTTATAATGCAGCCAGCTTCCAGCCACTTGCTTCAAAAGAAGCCAAATTATTATGAATTCCAACAAAATTCTACTTTAAGAATTCAATAATGCAATTGTTTATGCATTTTAAGGTATTTATGAGAGACATTGTCTAAATTCCTTTTGCATTTTAAGTATTTGTGAGATTTATACATGCTAAAAAATCACCCAACTACTCCAATCTATAATACAAAGTAGAACGATGTCTGTCTGTTTGTCTGTTTGTTTGTCTGTCAGTTTGTCTGTCTGTTTGTTTGTAACAAGGATCTCGCTAACCGCTGAACCGATCGGGTTCTCCTTTACAGGGTAGCTTCTCATAGGTCCCGGGAAGGTTTATAACTATTTTCTTGGGGGGTGGGTCACCCCTACCCCCCCCCCCAAAAAAAAAAATACCCCCCCAATTTTTTTTATATTTTCTTTAAAATCTAAAACACGAAAAGTTAGTTGAATTAAACCTCTTGGGGCAAAGTCCCTAGAGGCTAGGGGTGAAGCCGCTAGTATAACACAACAAAGTCTGCATATCAGCTAAGATCTCTTAAACCGCTGAAAAAAACTAATTATACAATTTTCAGGAAAACTTTGATTTAGTCCAGGGTAGTTTTTAGGCTATTTTTATATATTGCTAAATATACAAAATTTCAAGCTAAAAAATCACTCAACTACTCCAATATAATATAACAAAGTCAGAATGTCAGCTAAGATCTCTTAGACTCCGTCCTTATATTCGCTATCTTTAGGGGAAACATGATTTTCTCTTATTAGTAGCTCAGCTACTCTATAATTACAAATATCCGTCTTTTAAGAAACTTTTATTAAATGTCTTCAATGCTTGTTTAGCCTTGCTTTTTCAATTGTTGCCATACTTGTTTCTTCATTTCCGAAAAATGTTAATTTTAGTAACGAAGCTAGTCACAGTGAGCCCAGGAATCCAACTTTGTGGAAAAAATTATTTATGCCCAAAAATCGAACTTTAGAAAATCAATTATTTTAAAAGTCCATGTTAACATTTATCATATTAGAGGAGGTTTGCCATTTTAAATTAATGAAAAATATAAAAAATTAAAGTTTTTATGGCCTTCTGAAGTTGTTACCCTGGAATTCACGAAATTTAGATACAAAAATCTCCCAAAAAAATTATTTTTTAAATTCTTTTTGTTTTTCTTGCCATTTAATCAAATATTAACTTAGGACGTAATGTAATACCATTTTAGAAACGTCGTGCAATTATCTAATGCTGGATAACAAGAAACTAACTAGTTTTGTATAAAAAAACCTCTTAAATCCGTATTAAAGGAAGTTTGTGAAAATGCAAAAAAGAGCATGTTAAATATTTTTTGAAGCTCTGATTCAAATACCTTGATCTTTTTAGCAACGAGGTGAAAACTTTTAGGATTAAGTTCTAGCATTGTTTAGGCAATATATAAGAGGATCCCGTTGGTCTTATTAACTTTCACTTAGTTGCTTAACCTCTATAAACATTTTTGTAAAGGTCATACGCAACCTTATTTAGCTAAATTTAGTGTATAATCCTTATATAAAAGAAACAGAATATGTGTGTGTACCAAAGGATCTTGCTAATCACTGAACCAATATGGTTCTCCTTTTAATAGGTTCACATAAGTCCTGGAAAGGTTAATAACTATTTTGGACGAGGGTACTACCACCCTCCAAAGAGAAATCGCCCCAAGAAAAAAAAAATTGCCACTCCCCCCAAAAAAAATTTCTTCAATTTTTCTTTTTATAACTAAAATTAAGACTCGATGTTTGTTGACTCAACCCCCCCCCCCAAAAAAAAAAATTTAGGATATGTAAAAAGTTATTTTTCTTTTTAAAAATAATTCGTGCTTTCAAAGCATTTTAAAGGCAAACTAAAAATAATTATACAAAAACACAGTTTAAAAAAATATTATTAAAAAAAACATTTAGGATTTAATGAGACAGCTCTCAATCATTTGACGTTCATAGGTTAGGACATTTTGTTACATTTTGAACAATTAAGCAATCTCTGCAATCAATTACATTTCTATTACTAAGGCTAAATATCAAAACCATGTTGACTGATTAATTATTATTAACTTATTGATTAAAACAGCACCCCCAGGGAAGGGGTAAATTTTAAATGGGGGGGGGGGGTAAAATGAAAAAATATATGGCACCTCCAAATTCGTTTGGGGGGGGGGGGGTAATCACCCCATTACCCCCCCCCCCTTGGACGTCTATGATATAAATGATACTAAAATGATTTCTTTGTAAAAATTTGAATAAAAAAAAACATCAATTGACTATTGCATAGATAGATAAAATTTGGCAACCTAATTTAACGTTTTTTTTTACCATCTAGCCTGCCATTCCCTTTTTCCTGCACCCTTTGGTTATACCCCAGGGGCAAGATTCAGCTCTTGTCATCCTATTGGTCAATTTAAACCCCCTTCAAAATCCGCCAGCAATCGAATTGATCAACTTTAAATTTAGTAGGAAGATCTTAATTTTTTGTGGAAAATGAGACAGCCAGCCGGGCCGGAGACAAAGATTACAAAGGGGGGGGGGGGGGAGTGGCGGATAATTTGTGGGGGATGGAGGGCAGCCCAGACCAGCCTAAATTTTCACGAAAAAATAAATAAAGTAGTTCATCTATTTTAAGCTAGTTAAAATATTTAATTTTAAATTAGGTATAAATTTGTCAAAGTATCAAAACTTAACATTTTTTTTTTTGGGGGGGGGGATGTTTTGCCCCCCTCTCGCCCCTTGGGATGAGGGGGGGGGACTTTTAGGTTACAGGAGTTCTTCTTATATATATATCAGAGTACATTTTGTAGAAATAGATTTTAAATAAGCGAATTAGAAGAAAAATATCTTATTTTTTCACCTTTGGTTGGGTGAGTTTTAACCCTTTCCCAGTAGCCCCAGTGGGGGTTTAGGGTAAATTTTGTTTTTTTTAATACAGAGTACTCTAAATACCTTTCAATTAAAAAATGAATTGAATTTGATCGAAAAAATGAGAAAGTTAGGATAAGAATTATAAATATTATACATTTTGGGGGGATATCTTGGCCCCCCAATCATCTAGGGGGGGGGGGGGGGTATAATTTTGTTAATTGTGTAAAAGATACAATAAAAACCCTCCAATTAAAAAAAAAATTGTTCGATTTGGTTAAAAAATAGGGAAGTTATTAATTTTTTCCACAAAATTGGATTCCTGGGCTCACTGTGAGTCTGTGATACCAATTGTCCGTCTGTCCGTATTTTCATATGCCCGTCAGCTACATTCAGGGGAAAACGTGATTTTCTGGGCCATTAGTTAAGATAGAGGCACAATTGTAAGAATATAGAAACATTTATTTTCAGCTAATTTCTTTTTCATTCGATTTAATAGGTCAATGATTGTTAGCATGATGATTTCTGTGATATTTAAGTACAATTTACAGAGCTTAGGAACTCTATAATTGTTAGAGAAAATAGGTTGACCTATAATTTGAAAAATATTGATTTTTAAATTTAAATTAAGTTTAGGCATGTTAGAATTGTTATATCGATCTCAAACTTTAAATGATGATTCCTGTAACAGTTTATAACAGTTGAATAAAATTTGTTTTTATAGAGAAGCAACTCCATAATTGTTATCAGAAATTAAATGTTATTTCAGATGGATAGATAGATAGATATATTGTATATTGAATGTCATATATATTGATAGGTATATGATTAGCGCACCTCCCTGGCAAAACCCTGTTCATGCCACTGAATAATGAATTCTACAGAGAGAGAGGAGACAATGGGCTGTTTATTACACAAGTACCCAAAGTTTTATGATAACGTTTTCTTATTTATTGGCTTCACAACTTTGAGGACTTTTGATAAATTTTGATTGGTTAATTTATCAAATTAAGTGCAAGTAAGCCTAGAGTAACCCTTGCCAAGCGGGAGAAGGTTAGACTACTCTACCCTACCGTCACCCGCTTATAGGCACCCTTTCTCTACTTAAACGTACTTAGACTACTGTAACCCAGCCTAAAGACACTCTTACTTAAGCCAGGAAACCAATACCCAGGTTAGCTGGTACCCAGGTGGGCCAGGGCAGGGGCGTCCAAGCTTTTTATTTTGGGGGGGGTAAAATTTTTTTAAGGGGGGGGTAATTTGGTTTTGGGGGGGGTAAAATGGCGAAGCGCGCCGCAAATTTTTTTTACCCCCCCCAAAATTTTTACCCCGGGGGTAAAATTTGCTTGGGGGGGGGGGGTAATTACCCCCCCTGAAATCTGTTGG
The DNA here is from genome assembly GCF_053477335.1 of Acartia tonsa. NCBI lineage: Eukaryota > Metazoa > Arthropoda > Copepoda > Calanoida > Acartiidae > Acartia > Acartia tonsa. The sequence goes on along the minus strand of NC_137263.1, from coordinate 52,048,814 downwards.
CAGGGGTAAAATTTGTTTACCCCCCCAAAATTTACCCCCGGGGTAAAATTTTTGGGGGGGGTAATTTAAATTTTATAAAAAATTTAGTATTAAAAATGCGCGCGAAGCGCGCAAAAATTTTTTTTGTTAGAGATTTTCTATTTTGGGGGGAGTATTTACCCCCCCAAAATGGTTTGGGGGGGGTAAATACCCCTCCCAAAATCGTTAGGGGTGCCTACGGCACCCCCAAGGTAGGGGTAATTTTTTTTGGGGGGATTTAATTGTTCACAAAATTTTGGGGGTGCCAAATGGCCCATTACCCCCCCCCTTGGACGCCTATGGGCCAGGGTACCCCCAACATAGCCCTCTATTTAACTAAAGATATTTAACTTTTGTTATAACCATAAGTTAAAAGTTATAACCAACCGTTGTATACTTATAAGCTTCCTTTACTACGCTAAGAGGGCTCTATCTACCCTCTAAAGAGCAGTTGACTAGCTTAGTAAACACTTTTTAGTTGTGATATTACACTAAAACCTCTACTGAGTTCATATAGGGTCCCCGTGGACTTTCGGAGATAGACGCACATCATAGTTCCCCAAGAAAATACACTAGATTTCAAAATTGCACTTATAAATGTTTAAAAACATTAAATACCAAATTGACAAAATCCATGTTTCTTCGATAACTAGCGAACGGATTGAGCTAGAATCGATGTTAAGGGGGGTAGACCAAACGATGTTTGATTTTCTGATGCAAGTTTTGGCGATTTTTTTATCAATTTTTCTTTAAAAATCAGTTTTTCCTAGGAAAACTTTTTTGTTTCTTAACCGATTTTGGACTTTAAGGTGGCAAAATGTCCGTCTCGATGAGATACACACGTGTACAAAATTTGGGGTCAAGATTCCAACTTCTTCCCTGTCGGACCAAACGATGTTTGCTGAAAAAGATACGCCAAAACTTGTATCGATGGACTTACATCTTGTGGTCCAGCCCCCTAAACGTTGAGCTATCAACCCCAAATTTTTTGTGTGAATTCTACGCACTGAGACGGTCATTTTGCCGTGTTTAAATCTTCTGTAGCTCTATCCTAGCCTAAATGAGAAAGAAAATTAGATTATTCAGTGTTTGATTTTCTGATGCAAGTTTTGGCGATTTTTTTTTATCAATTTTTCTTTAAAAATAAGTTTTTCCTAGGAAAACTTTTTTGTTTCTCAACCGATTTTGGACTTCAAGGTGGCAAAATGTTCGTCTCGATGAGATACACACGTGTACAAAATTTGGGGTCAAGATTCTAACTCCTTCCCTGTCGGACCAAACGATGTTTGCTGAAAAAGATACGCCAAAACTTGTATCGATGGACTTACATCTTGTGGTCCAGCCCCCTAAACGTTGAGCTATCAACCCCAAATTTTTTGTGTGAATTCTACGCACTGAGACGGTCATTTTGCCGTGTTTAAATCTTCTGTAGCTCTATCCTAGCCTAAATAAAAAAAAAATGAGATTTTTCAGCGGCACCCTTCTGGGTTCACGCCAAAACTTGTATCGATGGATAAATGACAAATTTTGCCTCAAAGCCTCAACAAACTAAAACAAAATCAAAATTAATTTGCTTTGAAATTTAAATTTGCTAGACCGTAAATATACTACGAAAGTACCTAATAGTAAACCATTAGGTACCCAAACAATAATACAGGGTAATTTAGTTATCTTTAAACGAAAAAATCAAAGATAAACTAAGTTAAAAACTACAACTTAAAAACTGCTGGAAAGAAAAAAATGTTTCAAACTGGATATAATACGATGATAGACATAGTTTTTTCGTATGGATGAGAACCGGTTCCTATCCACCGGATTCGAATGAATACGAGAAAATATCTTAATCATATCAATAAAGAATAATATTTATGTCATTCAATAAGAGCCTCCAAAGTTGTTAAGCCAACGAATACGAAAACGTTAAATTGTGGACTACCTTAATAAACAACCCAATGTCACCTCCCTCCCTGACTTGTTTTAAAGGTGGTTGACAGTAGACATAATATACATGGAGAGAGGGGACAATGGGCTGTTTATTATACTAGTCCCCAAAGTTATATAATGATGTTTTCATATTCGTTGGCTCAACAACTTTGGGAACTACATTAAAGTTTTATTAGTTGGATCATTCATTTGAGTGTTTAAACGTTTCAACCACTAATTTTACGCTACAGAAGGGGTAATTTTGTGTAACGTCATTGGGGATGTACATCAATTTATCGATCATTGTACTATCCCTTTAGATCCCTGCATAATATATCTATGGTTACCAACACCCATCAGACAGACAACCAACCCTTTGATTGCATGACCTTTGTCTAAAGAGTTCTAACTGTGCATGGTAATTAGTGGCGCCTATTTGTGTTGCACACCTGACATAGAAGCAGTAGGATCCATTTTTAACGTCTTTAGTTTTAAAGTTATAATTTTTAGAAACATAACTTTATAAGAAATTCAAATATTTTCAGCTAACTTATAATATGTTTTGTCATAGGCTTCACTTTATACGAAACAATTCACCCAAGAAAAGCTTTATCCTAAGATATGCGTTAATCTACACAGAGAGAGAGAGGGGACAATGGGCTGTTTATTACACTAGTTCCCAAAGTTTTATAATAACGTTTCCTTATTGGTTTGCTCAACAACTTTGTGGATTAAAGTGAATTTTGATTGAGTTTTGTGTCCAAACGTTTCAACCACTAATTGTAATCTACAGAAGCTTATAACGTTATACTTTGTTGTCACAGATTATCACTTCCTTAGATAGATAGATAGACAAAAAGATGGATGGATAGATAGATAGATAGAGATAGATAAAGAGACAGATAGATAAATAGATAGATAGATAGATAGATGGATGGATAGATTGATAGATGGCTATATTGATAGATAGATATATAGATTTAGATAGATTGATAGATAGATAGACAGATAGATAGATAGATAGAGAGAGAGATAGATAGATAGATAGATAGATAGATAGATAGATAGATAGATAGATAGATAGATAAATAGATAGATAGATAGATAGATAGATAGTTAGATAGATAGATAGATAGATAGATAGATAGATAGATAGTAGATAGATAGATAGATAGATAGATAGATAGATAGATAGATAGATAGATAGATAGATAGATAGATAGATAGATAGATAGATAGATAGATAGATAGATAGATAGATAGATAGATAGATAGATAGATAGATAGATAGATAGATAGATAGATAGATAGATAGATAGATAGATGGATAGATAGAAAAATAGATAGGAATATAGATAGATAGAATCAAATAAAAAGAAATAGCCTAAAACCTGTCCATATAACAATACTAAGCTTCCCTGACAATTTAACAATGAATAGTTAAGAAAACGTCATCTATTAAACCGGTTTTAAACTGATTTTTTCAAATCAAAACATAAAAGCAAAGTTGTTAAGCATGAAAAAACTCTAGCATATTAAAAAGTTAGCCAGATAGCTTTATTTTTGCTTGTTTTATGATAAAATTGATTTTTTTTCTGTTCTACAGTTAAAACATATTCAATAATTTGAAGTATTTTAAGAGTTTTTTTCTGTCTAGAGTTAAAAATCATGAAAATTGGTGAACTCAACTAGTTGTTCTTTTAAGGGCAGCTTTATACATATCTTACTGGGTGGATTTAAGCTATTTTCATTACATCCCTCGCACAAATATATTATAATCTTATATAGGAAATAACTGCAGAGAGAGAGGGGACAATAGTCCCCAAAGTTTTTTATTCGTTGATTTAATAATTTTATGGCCTATAGGGAATTTTGATTGCTTGGTTTATTGAGTTGTGTGTTCAAACGTCTCACTCACTAATCTACAGATAAGGTAATTTTTGTATAATATGGGATGTTTATCAATTTATCGGACATCGTCTAATCCCTTTAGATCTCTGGTTATATAATAACAATTTGTTATTAAAAAATCGTTAAATGTCATTTTATGTTATATTCTTTTTAGTAGCAAAGGTACTCTATAAATAACTTTGTGTGTCTGTCCGTCCGTTCATCTGTACGGCTAAGGGGAAATATCAATTTTGTAGAAAGCTGAAATTTTTAGTTTTAACCTAAGAGAGAGAGGGGACAATGAATTGTTTATTACACTAGTCCCAAAATTTTAAAATAAAGTTTACTAATTGTTGGCTTAACAACTTTGGGGATTTTTCTTGTCTTTTGATTAATTGGTCGATAAAGTTGAGTGACTAAACGTTTCAACCACTAATTGTAATCTACAGAAGAGGTTATTTTGTGTATCATCTTTGGGGTTGTACATCAATATATCGGCCATTGTCTTATCCCTTTAGATCCCTGGTTATATTATAACAATATCTTATTTATCTTTATCTTTAAATTGCCATAAAAATTATCCAGTATCAAGCAGTTTTTCATCAAAGTTACTTACAATTTTGCTTCGACTTTTATACTTTTATATTCTGATTATTCAGTTCTGACACTATACAAGTATTAATGTCCGTTTGTCCTACCGTTTCAGTGCTTCGCTTATATGGATGTTGTCATCCTTGTTTTTTTTATATTTAATGCAAGTATACTTAGAGATGGATTTTATGAAATAATCTATAATACAAAGTAGAACGATGTCTGTCTGTTTGTTTGTGTGTTTGTTTGTCTGTTTGTTTGTAGCGAAGGATCTCGCTAACCGCTGAACCGATCGGGTTCTCCTTTATAGGGTAGCTTCTCATAGGTCCCTGGAAGGTTTATAACTATTTTCTTGGGGGGTGAGACACCCCCAACCCCCCCCAAAAATAAAAAATACCCCCCCCAAATTTTTTTTTTCTTTTAAATCTAAAATACGATTAATTGGTTTGATTAAACCTCTTGGGGCAAAGCCCCTAGAGGCTAGGGGCGAAGCCGCTAGTATTAAATAAAGTATAATAGAATAATTTTGTAAAAAATAATACAAATTTGAATATGTTTTGAAAAATATTTGACTAAAAATTTGAAATCAACAAAAACTATGAGATTAAAATCTAGGCTTTAAAAATATTATATCGTTGGCTTTGAAACATTTTGTTTGATTAAATGTTAGTAGCAATACTTATCTAAACTTGAGTGTCTATGTTTTTCTACCAAATAGGTTGACAAACCTATCCCATAGTTTAACTTTTTAGATACATCTATTTTTCTTAATGAAATTTCATTTTTTAAAAGGAGTCTCTATTTAAAAGTATAGGTTGACATATCTTAATAGATTCAAATGATCTTTTGCCACAATGATTTTATAGATGCAGAAAGAATAGAAATTGTTTTATTTTTTTCTGATGATGGTGAAATGTGACAGCACCGTTTAAGTAAAATGACACCGGGGGTATAATGGAAGCGAACCGGACACAAACTATCTAACTTGAGGCCCTTTAATTTCAAATAAGATGGGAACAAAACAAGGACGTCAAAACATTTTTATTTGGGGGGATACAAAATTTAAAAATATATTTTTTTGGGGGGGGAGGAGGGGGGCGGGTAATCATTATATCACAGAAACAAGGACGTCCATGTATTTTTTATTTGGAGGGGGGGGGGGTAATCAACCCTTTACACCCTCCCCTTGAACATCCCTGGAACAAAAATAAAACAAAATATTTCCTCAAATACTCTTCAGTGAGGGTTAACTTAACAGGACAGGTTTTAGGCTATATTAGAGGTCCGTGGGAAAGATTATACCTTACTTATACAGGAATCTTCAAGTAATGCTACTAGGTTTTAAGATTAAAGGACGATTTTACTATGTCTAACATTTCATTTTAAATATGCTGTCAAAAAGAAGGGGAAGGGCTAGAGAGATGGAGTTTTGCTTACTTTCGGAAATAGCCTAAAACCTTTCCAATATATCTCTGTGTCTGTCTGTCTGTACCAAAAAATGCCACCCCCCCTCCTCCCAATTATTTTTCTAAAACTAAAATAAAAATGGGGGTCGAATTTGACATCTTCCCCCTACCTCAAGTTTCCTTAGAAGCCTCTAGGGGCGTAGACGCTTGTATTAAGATAAACCGCTGAGAAAATTCGTTATTAAGCATAAATATTTTATAGCAGAGCAGCTTTTTAGCTTATTATCATTCTAAATATAATTCTGGTAAATCTTTATGTCTATATACATATCTGTGTTTATGTGGAACAAGATCCCTGAAACAGCTTTGTTTGGAAATTTTTTTTCTATCTATCTATCTATATACATATATATCAATCAAGCATTCTATCTATCTAACTAACTATTAATCTTATAGCACTTGCTACTCTGTAATTTCTAGTCCTTGTTATGCCTGTTGACTGTTGAAAGTAATATTTATGGCCCATATCCTATTATGTCTCAGCTATAAACTCTCTTCATTGTGCAATTTGTGTTCTATAGATAATTGCTTTTAGTTTAATATTGCTTTCACACAAAGTATCCTGTTGAGCACTGGTACATTCCCAAACCCAACAAGTTTTTTAACTAATTTGAAAGTAAAGATTATATGGTGTGGGGAAGTTTTTTGTTTATTGATTCAGGTTAGGTTATACTGGGTGGACCCGCAGGGTTATGGCACTTATACCGCGGGGGTGGGGGGTATTATAGTTCTAAAATGACACTTTGTGTGAAACCTTGAATAAGCTATGTGCATCAATCTAATCTTATTTTCTTTAGTTATGCTATAAATATGTGTTTCCTTGTAAAAATCAAAGTTTAAACATAAGAGGGGGTATTTTTGTTTAACGGACATTTTTAAATTCCGAAATTTGTAGATATTAGTATTAAACAATTTCTATTTTTGTTTTTTTCTCTTTCCAATAGCTAAAATATGAGAAGGATAAACAAACAGCTTGATAGATATTTAGATGATATGATTAAAAGGTAGATAATACATTTTAAAATGCTTAGATTAACAATTAAACAGAAAAAAACTTTCCCCCCCCTACAAAAAAAAAAATGTTTTTTTTACCTTTGAGACTGGGAGGTCGACTTACCCTCACCTTAAGTGCCTCTAGAGCCCTCTAAGGGCGAAGCCGCTATTCTGTATTACAAATGTTTTTTTTTCAAATTAGATATTTAATTGTGCTGGTCTATGGGTTGTACTTTCCAGGTAAGTTAGATAGATAGATAGTAAGTTAGATAGATAGATAGATAGTAGGTTAGTTACATAGATCGATAGATATGAATATAAATAGATAGTTAAATAGGTAGATAGATCATAGATGACTATTATTAAAAATACTTTAGGACCAGCAATTTCTAATAAAAAGATGTTTCAGGGATCTTGTATTACTATAAATTGATAAGTATACTGGCTTCTTAAATTTTAAAATGTTCCAACTTTTTAACCAATAATTTTAATCTAAAGAATGAATAAATTTGATAATCATCATTGAAGACGCATAATGACAAAGAAAACCGTATACAAAAACGCATACCCTTGATTTATTATATACTAGCGGCTACGACCCTAGAAGCCTCTAGGGGCATTTAAGGTAAGAGGAGGAAAAGTCGACCTAATCCTATTTTAAATTTAAGTTTCAATAGAGTAAAAAAAAATATTTTTTGGGGGGGAGGGGGGTGAATACAACCTCCCCAAAAATAGTTTAAAACCTTCCCAGGACCTATAAGAAGCTTCATTGTAAAGGAGAACAATATCGGTTCAGCGGTTAGCGAGATCCTATGGGACAGACAAAAAACGCTTACTACTTTATATAATAGGATATAATAATTGATTAAATATAAAAGAGAAGCACAATTCAGAAAGCGTAGCAACTCTATAATCCTTACCAGAAAGTCCGTATATATTGTTGAAATATGCAAATTTTTCACAAATTTTTTATGTATGACATGATTATTATAATAGACATGTTACAATTATCCTATCTATTTTATGCTTCGCATGATCTCTCTCTCTCTCTCAATCCCTGTCTCATTCTCATATTTTTTCATTTTTAAAAGCGAAGCTTTTCTATAATTAGGGGCGGTCCGTCCGTCCGTACGTCCGTCCGTACGTCCGTCCGAGATAGATAGCTTTTATTCGTTAATTTAGGCATGTTAGAATTGTCCTATCGATTTCAAACTTTGCATGATGATTCCTGTAGTAGTTGGGTACGATTTAAAAAGCGTAGCACTCTATAATCATTACCAGAATGTCCGTACGTCCATTTTAAACATGTTGATTTTTCTACTTTTTTAACAACAAATTTTCAAGTGTTCTAATTATCCCTTTGATCTGATTTTTGGTATATTGATTCCTGGGACAACAAAGAACAATATTATAAGCGAAGCAACTCGATAATCAAGTCCAAAAATGTAAGTATGTCCATAAACATTATCCTGCTTCAAGCAGTTTTTCAACAAATTTACTTACAATTTTGCTTTGGCTCTTATACTTTTAAATTCTGATTATTCAGTTCAGATACTATACAAGTGTTAATGTCCGTTTGTCCTACCGTTTCAGTGCTTCGCTTTTATGGATGTTGTCATCCTTGTTACACTTAAAATTGATCAAATTTAAATGGAAGATTTTTATAAATATCATTTGGCGGATTTTTAAAGTGAAGCTTTTTCTATAATTATGTTCGTCCGTCCGTCTGTACCTCCGTAACGCTTAGCTCTTTTCGTTAATTTAGGCATGTTATAATTGTAGTAGAGATTTCAAACTGTGCATGACAATTTAGAAAGCGTAGCAACTCTATAATCATTACCAGAAAGTCAATATATACGTTTAAGACATGCTGATTTTTTTTTTACTTTTTAAACAACATTTATTTGTGATAAAATTATAAAAAAAAGATATGTTACACTTATTTCATCGATTTAAAACTTTACATGAGGATTCCTATGACAGTTAGGTACAATTCAGAAAGCGTAGCAACTCTATAATCGCTACCAGAAAGTCAATACATACGTTTAAGACATGCTGATTTTTTTACTTTTTAAACAACATTTTATTCGTGATAAAATTATAAAAAAAGACATGTTACACTTATTCCATCGATTTAAAACTTTATATGATGATTCCTATGACAGTTAGGTACAATTTAGAATGCGTAGCAACACTATAATCGTTACCAGAAATTCCGTATATCCATTTAAAACTTGCGGATTTTCTTGACACTTTGACAAAACTTTTTTTATATGACATAATTATCTTATTCATCTGATTTTTTAAATAATGATTCTTAGGACAACAAGGTAAAGTATTATAAGCAAGGCAACTCTATAATCAAATCCTAAAATTGAAAGTATATATTAGAGAGAGGGAAGAATGGGCTGTTAATATCACATGTCCCCAAAGTTTTATAAAAAGCATTTTCTTATTTGTTGGCTTAACAACTTTGAGGACTTTTCCTGAATTTCAATTGGTTGGTTTAGTAAGTTGAGTGTTCAAACGTTTCAACCACTGATATTAATCTACAGAATGGATAATTTTGTGTGTCATCATTTGGGATGTACATGAATTTAACAGCCATTGTCTTATCCCTTTAGATCCCTGCCTAACCTAAAAGTATAAAAGTCTGGGGCTATAAATTAATAACTGAAATTTCTTTAAAAGGATGTTTCTAATTTCATACCTATGGATGGGATACAATTTAGCACGGATCAAGTGATCGCCTAAATTACGTGCTCTTTTGTACCCAACCGTAGGCATTTTCGAAAAAGATGTTTTAAAACTGGGATCCTTATTTGCAAATTTTTATGTGATGTAATCATCCGATTGATCTGATTTTTGGAATACTGATTCCTAGGACATCAAAACTACATTGTTATAAGCGAATCATCTCTATAATCAAGACCTAAAAATGTAAGTATGTCCTTAAACATTATCCTGTATGTTAGCAGTTTTTCAACAAATTTACTTAATTTTATTTCGACTTTTATACACATATGTTCTGATTATTCAGTTCTGACACTCTACAAGTGTTATTGTTCGTTTGTCCATCCATTTCAGGGCTTTGCTTTTATGGATGTTGTCATCCTTATTGAATTTAATATCCATGAAAAACTGTTTATACTACTATACAATAAATACCTGCTTTCCCAAATTACCTTTATTTATTAACTGAATAAGGAATTACAGAGAAATTTCGTGATTTTTTAAGCACATAAATATTCAGAACAAAATTTTGAATTCGTAATGTAAATCTGCAGCCACTTTTGCAGCCATTACTTTATGAATCCTGCAGCCATTACTTTATGAATCCAAGATTCTTATCATTCCATCTTTACATTCCAGGTGTCATATTTCATTTACTTTAAGAATTCAATCATTTACTTTAAGAATTCGAAAAAATCGGCTGCAAAATTGCATTTAGAAGCCGGCTGCCGAATTCTTAAAATATACAATGTTTTGTCACCTTAATTTCTAACTTTACTGATAACTATTATAGCCAGCGGAAAACTGGATGTTATTTAACAGACGGAATATTACTGGCTTCAAAATCTCAGGTGTATATTCTCATCTCTTTATTTCACATCTTATTCACCACTTACAGACAGACAGATGGACAAACGGACAGACAGACACGCGTTTAATAAAGGTTTACGGGAATTGGTAGCCCATTTGAGCGGAGGTATTATAAACTCCGAGAACTCAGGCCAGGGCCGGGAATGGGGGGGGGGGGGTGGAGCCGGAGGTAAGACATGAGAGCAGAGATAAAAGGGGGGGGGGGGGGGTAGAATTCATGTTTTGAGGAAAGATGTAAGAAATTTGTTTATATTGTATGTTTAACATGTTTTTTTTTTTCTTTTCTGCTGCAGTGTAATCAAGCTAAATAGGACGGATATTTATTTATTATAAATCAAAATAAAAAAAAACAAATAAATGTCTTCAACCCTACAGTTTTTAACATGCCAAAATAGATTTTTAGTTTCTTTACTGCATTAGAAATGACAAAAATACTAAAATTTCTTTTATTAGTACAAAACAATATCTTATATAGGTGAAACGACCCCCAAACTCAAGGCTATCTGAGGCTAGTATAATAAAAACTCTCTGGAAAGGGTGAATCTTAGAGAGGCTACTCTGTTAAAACTTGGCATTTTTAAATAAGCGATATTTTAAATCTTATATTGCAAGTCAAATTTCCTTTCACTACCCCTCTTCCTCCCAAGAAAAAGCCTGTGGACGTCCCTGGATTTAATCAGGGAGGGAGGGGACATCGGGCTGTTTATTACACTAGTCCACAAAGTTTTATAATCACGTTTTCTTATTTGGCTTACAACTTTAGATAACTTTTATTAAATTTTGATTGGTTGGTTCATTAAGTTGAGTGTCCAAACCGTTAATTGTTATTTACAGAAGGTGTAATTTTATGTTTCATCATTAAAAATGTACATCAATTTATCGGCAATTGTCTTATCCCTTTAGATCCCTGTATTTAATTGTTTATATATTTATTGGGAACTAATTCTGCGTATTTTTAGAGCAGAGCTGTTTCCCTCTTATCTTCTTACAAGAACAATTATGTTCGTTGTGACGTTTACAACAAAAGATCTCGCTAACTGCAGAACCAATAAAATTCTGTTTTTCATGGAATAAACATGTATTGTGTACTGGTCCTACCCTGGTTTTTAACTTTTTTTTCGAGTAGACGTGTGTCCCTTTCTAAAAAATGCCCCCTTCCCCCGAATACTTTTTGTGTGATAATTATAAAATAATAGTTATTTCTCGCATCGTATTATAAACAGGTTTCAGTGGATATAAGATGTACAATTATAAGGTTAAAAAAAAGGTTTTAATCGTAGAAAACTGGATATAATACGATGCTAGGCATAGTTTTTTCGTATGGCTGAGAACCGGTTCTAATCAACCGGATTAGAATGAATACGAGAAAAAAAATCTTTATTTTTTTTTCATTTTGTACAGCTATGAAAATATACGTGATCGTCCTTGTTTAAAAGTTTTACTAGAAATGAAAGAATGACTGTGTAGGTAGAGTAACCCGTATGTTAGCACAGGTAATCCTTGTTTTCTACCAGAAAATAAACAAACAAATGGAAACATCTTTTTTTTATCAGGGACAGTGATACAGTTATTTGAATAGGTTGGTAATCGATATACTATTACTTGGATGTTGCACCAGATTTTCATGTACTCTGATAAAGCGAAAAAAGCGGGATAAAATGTCCACTTTTAGCAAGCTAAATTGGCGACAAAATTTCCCCTGTCAATATATCCACAAAATGTATCCTATATCCATTGATACATCTATTTTAATAGGTTGGCGGATATTTTTCACCCACCCCCCTTAACAATCTGACCATGGACTAGTTAGAAAGTGGACACATCCGTTTTTTATAGCGGATTCGGATTCTTAATTATTAGGCTAAAATTAGTATCTCGAGTTTTTTCATTCACCCCCCCCCCCTCTTTGAAGGCAAAGATAAAAGATGCATATTTTCTTTTATATGTTGACCTCTAACTCTTCAACAAAAATTTAATTTTTATTTTTACCTGTCCAGATACCACCTGGAGACCTGCAGCTTCTGAACTTGGAGGCTTATCCAAAAAATCTTAAAACTTGGGAAAATTTATCATATGAGAATGATTTTATCCCTAATAACCTATCCTCTTAGACCAAAGATAAAGCCTATACTCACTGTTTCCGCAAATGTGTAAAAACTAATTAATTGCCCAAAAATTTCGTTTACAATTTGAAAGCTTGAAACAAAGTTGGATTCTTTAAAAAAAGTTAGGCTGGCAACTCGCTGGTGAGGCAAAATTATTTTTGTGAAAAATCCTCCAAAATCGAATAAAAAAATTTACAAAAATGAAATAAAATCTTAAGAGGGTTATTAACATATGATTTTGTTTAATTTTTGTAGATTTTTAATGTGCTTTTGGATGATTTTTCACAAAAATAATTTTGCCTCACTATCGAATAGCGAGTCTATCATTTTTTAAGAATCCACATCAGCTTGAGTCGAAAGTAAACAATACTTTTGTCTGCTAGGAATGTTCTCTCTTAGATTTGACGAAAAAAGGGTTCAGAATATTCTTCTACTCTTCTATTTCTATTCTTTGTTCAAACAGATAATACAATCTACAAGTAAGTTAATGGATATATATATATTATTACTTGGATGTAGCACCAAATTTTCAAGTAATCTAATAAAGAGATGCTCGCATCTGGCTAATATAACAATACCTAATCCCCTCCTACTTGATAAACAAACTGACCGATAAATAAGTACTATGTTAACAAGTTACCTTGACAATTTTCCCCCTGTCATAATATCCACGTATATTATACATCTATTTAAGTATAATGGTTAGTTAGTTGATGTACTTTCTAGTAGCGAAGCTACTCTACAATTCATCCTAATCCGACAATTTTAAGTATTTTGAGTTTTCCTAAAATATAAGGATAAGTTTCTTGTCGGTTTTTCTAATATAATATTTATTAGCTGTATTAACTCACAGACTAAGGTCAATTACAGAGTCATGTAAGATACCACAAATAAAAAGAATATCAAAATGTGACTTAGCATTTATTTTTCGACTTTCATATTTTGCTAGATAAATAAATATAAAAAACAAATAAAAAATAACAATAAGATAACAATTGTTTCATTTTAATTATACATATTTAATATTTATTCTTTCGGTGATGTTTAGATCTGTCAAGAGTTCACCGTAAAATATGTAGCTGGAATCCATTTTTTATTACTAGCGGCCAAACGTACATTCTATGTTCGCACATCGTTATTTATAGTCGGCATATAAAGGCCAGCAAATAATTGGAAATAGCAAAATAAAAAAGCGTAAAATAGGCCTTTTAGCGCATTCATGTCAGCTGTGTAATATTGAGCATATACTGATCAAGATTATGAGTAACCTTTCATTGTCGGTTACAGTGATGTTCGAACATAAAAAAGTATGTTAAGCCGTTTAGCAGCTTGCAATCTTTCACAAGTTTATTTGTAAATAATCTAGCTAAATATTATTGTGAACTCTTAACAAATCATATTAAAAAAAACTCAATGTATAAATATTTCCAATTCTAAAAGGCTAATTTAATCTATAGAGTATCAAGAACCTTCATAGCATCGACAAGTCTTGTAATTTCAATGATGCTCTGGGCAAGCTTCTCCTCGTTACTCTTCATCACCTCCTCAGGCATCTTGGTGTCTAAAATGGACATCATTTATTGGTCAGTTCGTTCATTCATTAGGAGGGGAGGGGATGGGGGAAAAGATGGTTATTTTAGCCAGCTACAAGTTTTACTTTATCATGATAATCTAAGTAAGATTCAAGTAATAATAGATTCATTCTAAAATAAAATTATTTACAGTACCGAAGCTACCAATTGGGTTGGTTGTTCAATGTTCATTAAAGCAAAACAATAGAGGGGGAAGGGGATAGATAACTTATGTCCCCAACCCGTGGATCCCTTATCGACTATCAATTGGGTCTTCTCGAATATCAGCCAATAGCGTCGAAAATAATAACACAGCCAAATTCGCTACAAGGGAGCATAAAGCAATTAGCTAGCAAACAAAAAAGGTCCCCAACACTAGATCCAAATAGTTGTCTGGGTTATACATCTACACTTATTACATTTATTGGTCTGTAAGAGGCAGAAGGAAAGAATCCGTGACTCAATGTTAAAAATACTTTGCCTCCACTTTTTCTAACAATCAAATTTTTTGTTCAAATTCAAAACAAAACAAGTTGTCTTAGTAAAGTTATTTTTGAAGTAGTTATTTCCCTATAACAAACTCCTCCGGGTTCCCTAACCATGCGGGACTACCTAGTAAGCAATATACCCTATCCTAACCAAATAAACTATGTAGAAAAATTACTTTTCAATTTATTTCCAAATGAGAAAGGAGCTCGATTACTTAGGCACTTATTGGCAGACCTCCCTGAATTTATTTATTACCTTTGACAGCAGTTAATTTCTTGAGCTTATCCACCTGGGCCTCCAGGGTCACCTTCTTCTTCTCCAGCTTCTCCTTCTCCTTGGCAGGGTCCACCAGGCCTTTCAGGTTCAAGTGGGCGGACACCTTAAAAATAAACAAGAACGATTATTTTCAAATGTTTAAAATCAGATAAAGTAGTAAGATATTTTTGTCTGAAGCATTTGGTAACTACTGAAGTGAACGAATAAAGTTCTGAAGCTTTACTCAGGTTCAAGGATTGTTTTTGGCTATTTTATTTTTAGATTTAAGTCTTTGGGATGGTTTAAGGCTATTTTTTTCGTCCACATTTTACTCATTTGAAAACAGAGTCACTAGATGCTAGGGGCGCAACGGTTAGTGTTCTATTATGAATTGAACCGGTTGAGTTCTTCACATAGTTTTTTGTACTTAAACGGAGGAGCGTAAATAAAAAAATATGGAGTTAAAAGACTCCATACCTATACAGGCAAATATTCAGGGACCTAAGGGGATAAGACAATGACCGTCACCAATTCTGATACACAAAATTAACATTTCTGTAGATTACAATTAGTGGTTTAAACGTTGTCATTATAACACTTTAGGGACTAGTGTAATAAACAGCCCAATGTCCTCCTCCTACCTTGTCTGAGATGGTTAGGATGGCGCAACCCGACGGGGGCGGAGTATTTGTGACCACCACCTTGGAGCAGGTTGCCAGCGTCTCAATGGCAGAGTCATACTTGCGCAACACCTGAAATAGATATTATTTATTGATAAAAGTTCCAAGCACAAAATCCAAGTATTTAATGTATTCAAGAAAGATTATAATTGACTTGTATTATATAAAAGGGAAGCTTAACTTTGGTTGTCTTTGAAACCGATTTATATCCGCTGGATTAGAACCGATTGTCAGCCATACTGAAAATTCATGTACAGCATCGTCTTACACATAATTTTCAACGAATATGAAAATTTAAATTAATAGGGTAAGGGGGGGGGGGAAATTTCGGTATTTTTTCGTTTTTTTTTTGAAAAAAATGGGGTAAATATTAATATTTTCAAATGAAACCAAGACCGGTAGAAAGCTTATGGAAAGGACTATCAGGTCCTAAAAGGACGTTATCCTAGGACTTTTAGAAGTTTGCCGAAATTGACCGCAAAAAAGTTACCGAAAATTCCCCACCAGCGGGGGAATTTTCGGTAATTTTTTTCAACCTAAAAAAATCGATGAAAAACGGCCAAACGGCCAGTCGAACATAAATAATCATAATTAGTATAGGTTATAGGGATTATCCACAAAAATTTTCATAATGATCGGACTATTCCTTCTATGTTAAAAATGAATTTTTTTGAAAGACACGAATTTTCGATTTTTTTTTCGAAATTTTTTTTTTTAA
Organism: Acartia tonsa; assembly: GCF_053477335.1. Lineage (NCBI taxonomy): Eukaryota > Metazoa > Arthropoda > Copepoda > Calanoida > Acartiidae > Acartia > Acartia tonsa. Next base: position 52,032,512 of record NC_137263.1, on the reverse strand, counting down.
AAACTTAAAATTAATATAAGAAAAAAACGTATTTTATTACTTTTTAGGCCTGATCCTAAAAAAGCTCACATTGGACTATAGATTTAGACCAAAAAACATGAAAATTGATTAAAAATTGACCTCAATAATCGAATTTGAAGCAAAAGTGTCATCTTTGCAAAAAATCTTGACTACATTTTAACCTTAAAAAAATCGATGAAAAAAGGCCAAACGACCAAACAAGCGTAATAAACCATAATTAGTAGGTATAGGTTATTGGGATTAACCACAAAAAAATTCATAAAGATCGGACTATTCCTCCTAAGTCAAAAATATTTTTTTTCAAAGGACCAGAAATTTTGATTTTTTCCTCGCAAAAGAGGACTATCCACGAACAAGAGCACGTGATTCTAAGTACCTTCCAGCATTGATCCTAAGTATTTTCTTTCAGAATATAATAGTTCACCATTAATAATTAATATATTGACGAGAAAATTTATGTTTCACCACTTCAAGTTGAAGAAAAGTAAAAAAATGTTCAGGTTTTGTAGTCAAAATTCTATCAAACGTTTTGTTGAGTTCGGGGTGTCTTTAATTGTCCATGTTGTCAAATGAAAAAAAATAAAAAAAGTTAAAAGCACATTTACTATATCTCATATGTATGTTTAAATTAATGCTAGTATGGATTATTTTACAATCTATATAACACGAGTATTCGCATATATCATCAAATATCCATTTTAATAAAAGAATTAGCTTCATAAAAGTTTTCAAAATCAATTAAAATACCTAAAAAAAATATGGTGAAACATAAATTTTCTCATCAATACATTAATGATATATGGTGACCTATTATATTCTGAAAGAAAATACTTAGGATCAATGCTGGAAGGTACTTAGAATCATGTGCTCTCGTTCGTGGATAGTCCCCTTTGCTTCAAAAAATAAAATTAATTTTTGTTTTGTTTTTTATCTGTTCTATTCATTTTTAGGCCTAATTCTTAAAAAGTCTATATGGAATAATAGATTTGACAAAAGAAAACATGAAAACATGACCTTAAAAGTTGAATTTTAATTACTTTTGAAATTACCGAAATTTCCCCCGGCGCCAACTTTGGTCATTTTTGAAAAAAATATTACCCCGATTTTAAAGCTCTCAACAGATTTGGAAAGAGCGGGCAATTCTTAGTTCAAAAGGTTTTTACGGATCAGCTCTAGGTCTTACCAATTTTTGTGTACGTCGATCTTTACACACCTACTAAAAAATTTTTGAAAAAAAAAAATTTTCGTCCGACTTTGAGACCCAATAAGTACCCTTAATATTCATCTCACAAAAAATTAATTTATACTTTTTTGTAGGCAATTTAATAAGGAACAAATTTGCTTTTATGTTTTTTTCTGTCATTTGAAAGGAACATGGAGAAAAATGTCATTTAATGAAGGTAGGTCGAAATTACCGAAAATAGCCCCTTACCGAAACTTCCCCCGCCTTACCCTACCATTTTTGTTGGCCCGGGCCCAAAAACTGTCTATAATCCGGTGCGATAAAAGCTTAGATACCAACCTGAGCTGAGGTTTCACAGAATACTTGAAGGTATAATTCTGTTTTGGTTTTATTAGGAAGATTATAGTCAGCCCTGGTAGATCTGACCACACTCGCAACCTTCTGAACAAACTTCACTTCTTCCTCTACGTCCACGTTCCTAGAATTAAAATACATTTCTACTAAGGGTGAATTTGACTGTATTGGAGACCTAGAAAATACTAGAGTAGATAAAAATAAACGTACTTCTACAAATAATTAGAGCAATGAATACCTATAGAATATACTTGGATAGGGGACAGGGGAACAATTGTCGTCAATATGCATAGGTTCCTAACATTGACATCATTTATTCAGTTCGTTCATCTAGTAGAAGAGAAGGGGGTGGGGTAAATGTGGTGGATAAAAGGTTGGAATGGTTATTCTAGCCAGCTAAAAGTAATAATAAATCTATTTCCAGAGTCTAGCATCTGCCATTTTAATTCCTCTTAAAAGAAAGTAAACCAGCTGCATAGCTGCAGCTGCCGCCAATCCTTAAATCTTACCTGAAAGCATAGTCTGATAGTCTAGGGAAGGGTGTGACAGTGACTGATGGAGGTTCTCCTTGCGGAGACCATCTGGGCAGCCTCTGGTACAACTCCTCGGAGATGAAGGGCATGAACGGTGAGATAAGGCGGAGTCCACCGTCCAAACACATGTAGAGTACGTGGCGGGCGGTCAGGATGGCACCAGCGTCGGTACCCTGGACAAACACAGCAATGTTATCAAGTGTTTTGTTGAGTTCAAAAGTTCAATAAAATAACTCGGCAAAAAATCATCAAATGCTGTAAATTAAACTGTTTACATTATTACAAATAATCACCCCTTTTTCTAATTATACACTTTTATCAAAAAAATATACTTATGTAAAAACAACATCATCAAAAAAATGCTTATAATTTAAGTTTTTCATAAAAATCATATTTGTTAATTTTAGCTTGTTTGTCTTTCTAGTTTGTTGAGGTTTGCTTTTATGGACGTTGTCATCCTTGTTTATTTTGAAAATATTTATAACCTGGAAAATAGGTTTGAGATATTCCAGGTAAACATCACAGAGTTCATACAACCAGAAGTTGTACAGGGCTGTTGTGGCCTGTGGGAAGTTGTACGTCTGCGAAATAAGGAAAAGTATAAAATACAACAACAAAAAAGATTAGGTATTTTTCATGATACTTTTTTGAAATAATAAAATATTACTATAATTGCATGTAACGACATTAAAACCCTTAAACATTAAAAAATTGTTTCCTGAATCTTACAAGCTAGCAAAAGAGCAATTCTTTTAGCTCTATTAAAAACCCCTTAAGCTAAGTATACTCTACTGAATTTCGCCTCCCCCCCCCCCCCCCCCCCGTTTTATGTTAAATGGGGAGGTAAATACTGAGCAAGCATACACAGCATACAAAAATGTTCTTCTTTATACAGAATGAGAATTCAAAAAGGCATAAAACTAACTTTTGTTGCTTCTGTTGAAAATAGTAATAAAATTGTAACCTGGAATCCTAGGTGGACATTTTCCACAGCATATGCCAGCCTCGAGAGGATCCACCTGTCCTTGGGCTTCAGCTCAGAAGGTCTCTGATTGATAATTCCCTGGCCAGCAGGCAGCTTCTTCTTTTCCTCTGCACTCAGTGAGTTGACACGATGGTACCACCTGCACAGAGCCTGGTACTTCCAATAGCTAGGAGATTCACCAACCATATCCGCTGCCTTGACGTCTGTAGAGGTTGGCTTCATGCCGGACAAATAGCTGGTGCCCTGCACCACACTGTTCAGCATGTCCAGACCAGCGTCGCTGGTAAGGTCAGCCTTGTTGGCGGGTAGCGGCCTAAATGCATCACCCTTGCCAGATGATATTTCACCTTTGAAAAGCTTTTCAACAAGACCCTTTTCTGGCCGATAGTCAGATCCCAAGTACATGAGTGCAAATTTTGTAGCGTTCCACAGCTTGTTACAGAAGAATCTGTACCCCTGGACACGCAAAACATCCAGGTTGATATCACGACCCTGTGCTGTGTAGGCACACAGGGCAAAGCGGAGGGCATCGGTGCCGCACTCGGGAATGCCGTTCGGATAATCTTGTTTCTGACCAGCCTTGGCCTTCTCCAGCTCGCGCGGGTCAAGGTTGCCGGTCATCAGCGCGGCATGTAGATTTTCTAGCGACACACCGAAGATAACATCCATAGGATCGATTGTGTTACCCAGTGATTTGGACATTTTGCGTCCGTGTGCATCACGCACCATGGCGTGGAGGAAAACTGTCTTGAAGGGAAGTTTACCTAACAATTTCTGTCCAAAAAAGACCATTCTAGCCACCCAGAAAAAGATGATATCATGTCCTGTTTCAAGTAAGGTGCCAGGATAAAATACATCCATTTCGTCGGTCTTATCCGGCCAGCCCAGGACACTGAAGGGGAACAATCCCGAAGAGAACCATGTGTCCAGCACATCCGGATCCTGCTCGAGGACAATGTCGCTTTCCTTGACCTTCAGCTGGGCGGCCGCCTTCCTAGCAGCCTCTTCGTCTGTCCTGCCGGACACCCAGATTTCTTCGTCTGCGGGTGGCTGACCTTTCACAGAAACCTTGTAGGCTGGAATTCGGTGGCCCCACCACAGTTGCCTGCAAAGGAAATATATTTGCTAGATCTCATGATCAAATATCAAGAATTAATTGGGGTATATAATATATTGTATGGATTACCTAAAGGATTAAATATATTGAAAGTTTTGTCCAAATAGTTTTTCCTACCTAGAAATACACCAGTCCCTCATACCCTCCATCCAATAATTCCAGGTTTTCTTGTGTGAGTCAGGTATAATCCTCAGTTCTCCAGAGTCCACGGCCTCCATGGCTTTCTTGGCCATGTCGTCACACTTGACATACCACTGGGGCTTGATGATGGGCTCTATAATGTCCTTGCTTCTTGTACACACTGGCACCACCATGGGGTTATCCTGCAATACTTTATTTTTAGGGGCATAATTTTCAAATATAATTTGACCTGGCTAGATTTTTCGAGTATGGATTCGAAACCGGTTTGTATCCGCTGGATTGGAACCAGTTCTTAGCCATACTAAAAAATCATGCACAGCATCGTATTACTGTTTTACAGACAATTTTCCACTAATACAAAAAAAAATAATGATTATTTAATATCAACAGAAAGCGGTCTATAATACGATGGGACAGATATCTATTTCACATTTTAAAAATGAAAAATTGCTAAAGAGTTAAAATCTAAAAATATAACAAGGTGTTTTGATAACATAAGAAAACCTACTTTTGTTTCTCTGTAAAGTCCAAGCTTGGTTAGCTCCTCCTGGACCGCCTTTCTAGCATCAAACCGCTTCATCCCACTGAACACGCCGCAGCCCTCCGCAACAAGACCGTCATCCGTGAATATATTAATAAATTTCAGGTCGCAGCGCTTGCCGCACTCGTAATCGTTAGGGTCGTGAGCTGGGGTGATTTTAACCGCGCCGGTTCCAAAGTCCCGCTCCACAAAAGTGTCTTGGACAATGGGCAGGCGGCGCCCCTCAATAAAGGGATGGGTCACGAATTTTCCATGCAGATGTTTGTACCTGAAAAAAAGGATTTTATATTTCTCTTTAAATCTTAGTGCTTTTCTGAATTCTCACAATTGTTCTTTGACACAAAAAGAAAATTGTAAACTTACATTTCATTTCAAAGTTACTTCTTAATTCAAAGTAAATTTTTTGTGAGTAGGCATTTTTAAAATGTACGCGTTATTTGTATACTCTATTTTAATCTCAGTAGGGACATTTTATAACTTATCTCCTAAACTATACGTAGCACAGGAATGGTTCTTATATTTCCAAAAACAAGAAGTTATAGCGGTTCTAATAGTATGTTTTTTTCTATATTAACACAAGCTGCGAAATTTCAACTTAAAAAGGTTTGCATTTTTTTGCACACATTTGAGAATGGGACGTCTAATAAAAATCTACTTTGATCATCTTTATTTTTTCAAACATAAATCTTCAAGTAATGGTAAAGTCCAAACGTATTTTGTTTCTAAAGGCGTAGTAAGTGATCTTACCTTGGGTCCTCCGGATGAACAGCTACAGCTGTGTCACCAAGCATGGTCTCCAGACGCGTAGTGGCCACAACTATCTCCTCGTTGCTACCCTCCACCTTGTACGCGAAGGACACGATCACACCGAATTCCACCTTGTCCTAATTTCAATGGCGAATATTTACTTATGGTACTTCAGGATAGACCCTCCAATCGATATATTTTTACTTGGATGTTGCACAAGATTTTCATAAACTTTGATGAGGTGATGCTCAAAGCTGGCTCAAATAACGATAGCCCCCATCCCACACCTATAACCCAGCCCATTCCCTCCCCTTTTACCGGATGGTTGAACTAACCATTAAATGAGATCAAAATTAGCAAGCTAAATTGCCGACAATATATCCACGTATATCCTGTATCCATGGGACCTAGTACCTAAATAGATCTGCCAAAATGATTGAGCAAAAAACGGCAAAATAAGTTTCTTGCGCTTGAACGACATAAAACCTTTTAGTTGACTACTGTTTCGTTATAAGAGTTGACAGAAAAGGTAAAAAAATGCCGTTATTAAAATAAAAACATATTAACAGTTATTTTAATACTTAGGTAATATTATACGTATTTATATATAATAGTGAAGCTTTCAAATTTAAACTCAAATAAGCCTTAATCTTTGCCAGTGTACATATAAATATGCAGCCATGCCTTGTATCCAGGTACAGAGAGAAGTGTGCGTCCAGGTAGCTCCACCTTCTCCACTTCAATGTCGGAGATGGCTGAACGCAAGGTACAGGACCAGTTGACCAGCCTGTTGGACCTGTAGATGGTCCCGTCCTCGTGCATGCGCACAAACGCCTCCGTCACCGCCTTCACCATCTTGGGGTCCATGGTGAAACAGGCACGGTCCCAGTCCACGCTGGAGCCGAGGGAGCGCAGCTGGTTGTAAATCTGACCGCCGTAGTCCTCCTTCCACTCCCACACTTTGGCGACAAACTTCTCGCGGCCCAGGTCGTGGCGGCCGATGCCCTGTTCGCGCGCCAGCTTCTTCTCAACAACCACCTGGGTGGCAATACCGGCATGGTCGCAGCCTGGGTTCCATAGTGTCATTTTACCAGTCTGTCTCTGATATCTAAATTAACAAAAAAAAGGGTATTTAGATCTAATTGGCAAATAAATTAAATTCTAAGATTGTATGATAATGTAAAAAATGTTGTCATCTTAAAACTCGATCAGGGCAAATTTCAGCTGCCACATAGCCTTAGTTCAATTAAAATTAGAACCGAACGCACCCATTAATATCTGGAATGTCTAAGCCTGGTATTTATGACTTTACTAAATTTGTTCTTGACTTTCAGATTGTTGCAATCAATGTTCAATCGAATCTAATAGTTTGTATATATTTGAATACCTATTTGAGTTCATTGATTATCATTTGACAAAAAATTCTATATACCTTGTGATAGCATCTTCAACACTGTTAGTCAATGCATGACCAAGATGAAGTTTTCCTGTAACATTGGGCGGGGGAATAACCATCATGAAGACCCCCTCCTCCGGGACATCCTTGATATTCTTCCTGCCGTATTCTGGCTTGAAAAAGCCCGACTTTTCCCACCAGGAATACCAGGCAGCCTCAACATACCTAGGACTGTAGGCATCAGGAAGTGGACACTAAACAATTAAGGATCTACTTGTCATGGGTCAGGATTTAAACCAGGAAAATAATAGTTGTACTTAACCCGGTTTGTAATTTATCTAACTAAAAACTCTACACCATCCCTTTAATTGCAAATCGCTCTCTCTTTTTAAAAGCGAAGATTTTCTATAATTAGGGTCGGTCAGTACGTCCGTCCGTAACGGATAGCTTTTTTCGATAATTTAGGCATGTTAGAATTGTCCTATCGATTTCCAACTTTGCATGATGATTCCTATAGTAGTTAGGTACGATTTAGAAAGCGTAGCAACTCATTAATCGTTACCAGAATGTCCGTAAGTCCATTTTAAATATGTTGTTTTTTAACTTTTTAACAAAAAGTTTTTATGTGATAAAATCATCCGATTGATGTGATTTTTGGATTACTGATTCCAATTACAATAAAGTACAATATTATGAGCAAAGCATCTCTATAATCAAATCCTAAAAATGTCAATATGTCCTAAAACAGAATTTTGCATCAAATTTACGTTTAATTTTGTCAAAACTTATATATTATTATTTTGTATATTCAGTTCTGGCACTCTACAGGAGTTAATGTTCGTCCGTCTTACCGTTTCAGAGCTACGCTTTAATGGATGTTGTCATCCTTGTTTATATTTATTTATAATCATATGGTCATTTGCGATCTTATCTACAATTAAACATAGCTTTTCAGAAAAATTGTGCATGATTTATTTATTTTACCTGTGTGTCTTTCTTATCTCCAGGCTTTGTATTACTTTTATATTCTGCAGCTACTTTCTCTTCTTTTTTCACTTTTTCCTTAATACAAATAAATAATCAAAATTAAATAATAGTTATTTCCCACTCATTTGTTAAAAACATTTCTTAAAACTATATCTTCATTGGATGGTGTCAGTCACAGCCCCTAACCTACAGATTCGCGCCAAATTGAAAACTTCCTGGCCAATAATATGGTCAGATTGCTTCTAAACTGTTCTCCTATTGACCCAATTAGGGATCAAATATTTATTACTATATTATTCATTCTATGTGTATATAAACTAAGGGAAGGAGGGGACAATGGGCTGTTTATTACATTAGTCCCAAGAGTTTTATAATAACGTTATTCATTGACCTAACAACTTTCATTATGTATATTTTGATTGGTTAGTTTTTTTAGAAGAGTGTCGTAACGTTTCAACCAAAAATTGTAAAGAATGAATAATTTTGTGTATCAGCATTGGAGATGTACACCAATTTATGCCATTAGTTCCCTGAAAAAAACTATTCAAAATTTTACCTTCTTGGCAGCTTTAGGTTCCCCAGCTGCAGCTGCATCTTTGGTTTTGGCAGCACTCTGCTCCTTCTTGGCCTTGAACTTTTCTAGCTTGGCAGCTTTTTCAGCCGCCTTTTTCGCCTCTTTTTCCAACTGCTTGGCGGATTTTACAACAGGAGCACCCCCACCGTCCTCACCCATTTTATGTAATCAAAACAAGAAAACTAATATTTACAAATATCTGAAAGAATAAATTTTTATTCAAAAAAATACATAAAAAATGGTTTTCAAAAATTTCTTTTTTCCTTCGCCCTTTCCTTCATTTGTTCCTGCCGTAACTTCCTAAACTTCTTCTGCCTCGCCGCCAACTCTTTCATCGCCTGTCTGTTTTTGTCCAAGTCTAAGTCGAGTGCTTCGATGGCAGCGTTCTGGGCGACAACAGGCGTGTTCTTCATCTGGACAGCTCCTCTTTGAGATGGATATTTGGAAGGATTGACTCTGTAGATTGTTCTGTTCAGAAGATACTTCATTTCCTCTTTGGTTTCTTCCAGAGCGTTTTGCACGGAGTCATATGCATCTTCCTAAATATAAAAAAATTATCCAGAGGGATAGAATAGTTTTAAATGTTATTATTTCTTTAAAAACGGGATGTCTTTCTGTATGTCGTGTGCAGCGAAAGATTTTATTACCCGATGGACCAATATGGTATTTATTTATACATGGGTGTATATTCTGCAAAAGATTTTTTTTCCCCGGCTACAATTTTTTTTTTTTCCCCCCTAGTTTTTTCTTACCAAGTAGGAGGGAAAAGGGAAAAATATTTAAAGAACTCTATATTTTATTTATTTTATCCCTCCTACCAAACATTTTTTTAGTTTTTTTCACCAAGGAGGAGGGGGAAATGGAAAAAATGTTTTCAGTTTTCTTAATTTTTACATTTTTTCCCACTTATTTTTTATTTCCCCTCCCCCCCCCCCCTTCCCTGAGCAGGGGATCCCATGTAGAATATACACCCCTGCATTTACAGAGTTTAGTTAAGCTTCCTATGAGTCAATTGAGTTATTATTGGGTGAGTACGAATACGCCCTTAATGGCCTCTTGTCGCACTTGAAGGAGTTTTAAAAGTAGCTATAAACCTTCACAGGGCCAATGAGAAGGTACGCTGTAGAGTAGAACCATATCGGTTCAGCGGTTAGCTAAATTCGTAGGTGTACACACACACACACACACACACACAGAGATCATGTTAGTTTTATATAAGGAAAAGAAAAATCTACTGACCTTTTCCCATTTATCCAATTCATCCTCTGACTCGCTGTCGGTCACGACAAGTCCGGCCTTGACAGCATTCTCATTGTACCACGCCTCTTCCCTCTTCGCTTTCTTCACCTAGAAAATAATGAATATAGAAAACACGTGGATAATATGACAAGCGAAAAATTGTCGTCAATTTAGGTTGCTAATATGGACATCACTTATTGGTCAGTTCGTTCATCCAGTAAGAGGGGAGGGGATGGGGTAAAAGGGGTGTATGGGAGGAAATATTATTTTAGCTCGCTGCAAGTATCACTTTATTAGAGAACTAAAATTCTGATGTAACATCCAATTAAACTGTGTTGATCACTCTATGATATACATGTATTAGGAAGATCAGTTTTTATATTTTTGTCTCAACATTTTTATAGTACAAACTCATATGACTTCTCCATGCAGTTGATGTTAAAACTTAAAAGATGATTAAAAAACGGATTATTTCGGTTTTCTAACTCAATTAAAAACATGAAACATTCAAACACTGGTATTTTGAAAAATATTAACATGCAACTGTTATTCATTTGCAAGAAAAGATAGCAGCTTTTTGGTTTAGATCACTTAGATTAGATATCTCTTTAGTGACTGAGTTGTAACCCCCCCCCCCCCCCCCCCCATCCACATAAAAATAAATAAAATAACAAACCTTGTGCATCAATTTATCCAGTCTTTGGGCACACCTAACTCTTTCTGAAGTAGCCTTGAAAATGACTTGATCCACTGGAAACATTGGCAGGTCCTCAGTTCTCTTCAGAGTATCTCTGATCCTCTTGTAGTACTGAACCTCTTTAGGATCCAGGAAAAGGACAGAGATACCAGTGTTATGGGCTCTGGCTGTTCTGCCGGATCGATGGATGTAGCCCTCACAGGTTCGAGGCGCCTAGAAAAATAAAGTTTTATGGTGACACAGCTAGATTTTGTATTATTTTTATTTTATTTTTACCAATATATTTTTAATTAGATATTTCTGGGTTATCAACATAGATTGTTTGTGGTCCGCTTTTGGTTTCAGTGACATTGGCTCTGGATTGTTAAGGGACCATTCTTTCTTATACAAACATTCTCAGGAAAGGAGGGGTCATTGGGCAGTTTATTACACTAGTCCCTAATGTTTTACAATAACATTCCTTATTAGATAGCTTAACAACTTTGAGGACTTGTATTGAAATTTAATTGGTTGGTTCATTAAGTTGAGTGTCCAAACGTCTAAAGGGGGGGGGGGGTAATACAACCATCTCGTAATCAGTGAGCAAATGGCACTTAGAATTCGAATTTCAATCTAAACTTTTGCATGAGTAATCCTTGGTAGGTCTATTTTCCCTAAATCGAACAAAAAGTTGGAAAAGTAACGGCTGGCGGCTCAGCCGTTAAGCCGTTTTTTGCCTATTTTCAGGGTAAATTCATCATCAATTACGTAGGAATCAACTTTTTAAAACATATTTTTGGTTTAATTCATGTTAAATGATAGCAATAACCATTTTTAAAACTTCTAGTACTAACAGCTACCGTCTAGAACCGTTTGATAGCGTTTTGGAGTGGAAAAGAGTATTATGTGGAGATAGGTTTCGTGACTAATTTGCAGTATAGATATCCAAGAAAATGGCTTAACGGCTGAGCCGCAAGCCGTTAGCCGCTACTTTTCCAACTTTTTTTTTCGATTTAGGAAAAATAGACCTACCAAGGATTACTCATGCAAAGTTTTAGATGGAAATTCGAATTCTAAGTGTCATTTGCTCACTGATTACGAGAAGGTTGCATTAACCCCCCCCCCCCCCCCCCTTACTCATGGTTATCTACAGTAGGGGTAATTTTATGAATCATCGTTGGTATGTACGTAAATTTATCGGCCATTGTCTTATTAGTATTACATTAGAGCCCTGAAACATTGTAGCTTAAAATATCATATGAAGATCTTTATGAATATTTACCTGATAATGAATAATATGGTCGATGTTTGGTATATCCAGACCCCTAGCGGCAACATCTGTAGCTATCAGCAGGCAATTTTCTTCGGCAACAAATGCGTCCAGGTTCTTCAACCTGGCCCTCTGGTGCATCTGATACAGAAGTCAACATTTATTTCACTTCAACATAATAACAAGGTCATGATGGCAGCATTCTTTAGTAGCGAAGCTCATTGATTAACTAAAATAACCTACTAATTGGAAAACAGACGAACATAGGAAATGTCAACGGGTCAGCCGAATCTTTGCTACAGAAATCTAATGTTTCTAATAACAACTAGATAAGAAAAATATTAAATATCCTAATCCTAATACATAATCAAGTAGGTTATTTGTCTTTAGCTTAAGATATCCATACTACTAAATCGATTGGCTTCTCCATTTTAGGAAAGCTTCACATATGTCATGTGATTGCTTTATTATATATTACTTTTAGATTAAAATAATGGTACGGTTTTTGGCTTTGTTCTGTCGATCTCTTCCCCTTCGAATATGAAGCCCCTAGATGCTTCTAGCTCAATCACTAGTATTCCAAAAATATACAGAAATAAGATTTTTTAGAGCATTTAAGGCAGTTTTACGGAAATGAGACATAGAGTAGATGATCACTGGACCAAAATCTTTAAATTCAGCCCTCCATCTATGACAACAGCCAAAAAAATCGCAATTTCCTCTTTAGGAAAGACACGTTGGACAAAGCAAATAATAGAGTAGCTCTAAAATATTACCTTGGCGTGTAAGGGAAATGTTTTAACTTCTAGTAGCCGGAACACAGAAGCCAATCTCTTGACTGCTTCGATGCTGTTACAGAAAGCAATGGTACGCCCCTACAATGAATATAAAATATAATGGATATTATGACAGTGGAAAAATTGTCGTCAATTCAGGTTGCTAACAAGGAACATTTTTTTTTGGTCAGTTCGATTTTGCCTTTTCTTGCCAAATTATACAATTTCAAATCATCTGAAATTTCTTAGTCCAAAGATAAAAGATAAAGCCTATACTCACTGTTTACGAATACGCATATGTGTCAAAACTTCCCCCCCGGCCCCCCTCTTGAAAACTCGAAATTATGGTAAACAAAATAGTCCCCACTGTGGACTAAATCGTTTATTTAAAAATTCGTGTACCTAATCAAGATTTTTATAAAGTAAAAAGCTTTCAAAGTTTTAAAGTCGATGAGTAGCCGCTAGTTTACATAAAAACACAAACCTTATAATGTGTGACAAAATAGTAGAGGTAGAAATCTTTGTCGGCCACATCACAATGGATAACACTCTCACGCAGTTTATCAGCTGTTTTAGCCCCCAGGGTGATGTCGACAATCTTTCTTTCCTGACCAATGCCAGCGAATTCCATAAGCTGCTTTAACTTTTGTTTAGCCGTCAACTGCTTTGTCACCTCTGAAAGAAAGAATAATTAAGAATTAATCCAGAGGGGTGTATATTCTGCACAAGATTTTTTTTCCCCGGCTACAATTTTTCTACCCCCCCCCCCCCCTCCCCCTAGTTTTTTCTCACCAAGTAGGGGGGAAAATGAAAAAATATTTATAGAACTCTACATTTTATTTATTTTATCCCTCCTACCACACATTTTTTTTAGTTTTTTTTCACCAAGGAGGGGGGGGGGGGGGGGGGGGAATGGAAAAAATGTTTTCAGTTTTCTTAATTTTTACATTTTTTTCCCTCCAACCACTTATTTTTTATTCCCCCCCCCCCCTCAGCAGGGTCAATTTTGAAAATATACCCTGAATTAATCTCTATATGGAAGTACAAGATGTCTCAGTCTGTCAAAGAGTAGGATATCACCAAAACTTTTTTATTTTCTCTTTTAATACCTACTAAACTTGAACGTGGAGGGTCGGCTCCCCCCTCCCCCTTCAAGTGCATCAGGAGGCCGCTAGGGGGCAATATTTACATTTCATAATAAAAACAAGGATGACACATCCATAAGTAGCGAAGCACAAAATCTATTGTGAAATAGACAAACGGACAAAGTGAGTTATAGAGCAGATTATCTTTTATCATAACAAAGAAAAGAAAGAGAGCGAATATGTAAAAAACTTAAATCACGAAACCTTAAAAAATAAGGTTTCTGTCTTTGAAAGATGTAAAAAGAAAGGCTGCTTAAAAGCAGTCAGACTTTGATAAATTTTTATACCTAATTATGGTACATAATGAAGGGAATATTGACAATAGCATGTATGTGTCATATATAAGAGCCGAGAAAATCTTTTGTAAAAAGTAAAAGCAGCTAAAAAGCTGTTTAAATGCAGTCTGACCGCTATGGATATTTTATACTTGATTATGCTCCATTTTGATGAGAATGTTGACAAGAAGTTTTAGCTTTCTATCTTTTAGAGGAGCCGAGAAAATCACATTTCCCCCAATTCATTAATTACGGACTGACAGACGGACGGACATTTGGAATTATAAAGTAGCTTTGCTGCTAAAATTGGCGAATAGAATACGAGAAAGTAGAGAAAGATTGTAAGGAGTACTTACTATTTTTATAAAAAGGTTTCTTATGAACCAGAGACAGAGTGGCAGACATGACAAATCTTTGCATTTTCCTCTTGCTGGTGCTCAAGACCTCGAGCAGATGCTCCAGATCAGCAAAATGTCCCTTCTCACCCATTCTGTCTGTCTCATCGATGGCGAAATATCTAGAGATAAATAACTTGTAACAGGATTAGTTTTTATGAAAAATTACTCTTTAACACTAAACAAACAAGGATGACAACATCCACAAGTAGCGAAGCACAGAAAATTAAGGATTAGAATATAGCGAGGAAATATTAAGAGTAATTGTTATAATCAAGAATAGAAAAATATTGGGAGAAAAAATTACAAAACCTTCCTCACGTATTTTTATATTTTCAATAGTTGTATTTTGTAGCATGACTAATAGACCGACAGACACAGTAAATTGCATTTGGATGCTCATTAGAACTGGAAACCTTCACAAAAAAATAGTTCTAAACCTACACAGAACCTATTAAAAGCTACACTTTAAAGAAGAACCATTTCGTTTCAGCGTTTAGCGAGATTCTACGGTAAGACAGAGATCCTTTACTTTATTACTAGCGGATACGCCCCCTAGAGGCCTCTAGGAGCACTTAAGTAGGGTGGAGGTGAATCCCAAAACCCATTCTTCATTTATTTATTTTTCTTACACTCCTCTAAAATAGCTATTAACCTTTCCGGGAACTATGAGAAGCTACACTGTAAAGGAGAACCCGACCGGTTCAGCGGTTAGCGAAATCCTTCGGTAAAAACAAACATCCTGTTACTTCATTATAAGGATAATTGATTAGCTGAACCTACCTGATGTTTTGAATATTTTGTAGGTGGGGCACTCCCTCCTTGTAAAGCTCCCAAATTCTGCCCGGAGTTCCAACCACTATGTCTGGACAACGTTTTAGCAACCTAAAGAAATAAGTTTATTGACATCATTGACTTAACTTCACTGAGTGATAAAAAATATACTGATGATTTCAATTCATTAAAATTAACTTTTAATTGCAATCTGTGGCTTTGAGGAAAATAGTTAAGACATTTCATCATATTTTTGAGACTATTTCTCCACCGATGACATCAAAACAGATATTGGATAAGATATGCCAATGGATATATTATTACTTTGATGTTAACCCAGATTTTTCAAGTTCTCCAATTCGAAACTCGCAGCGGGCTAAAATAACCATATTCAATCCCTTTGACCATCCCCTCCAAGTAAATGAACGAACTAACCATTAATTTAGTTCCATGTTAGCATGCGACATTGACGACAATTTTCCCCCTGCCATAATATCCACTTATATTCTATTTCCATTAGGTAATATGCAAGAAATTTTGCCTTTTTATTAATGTCGACAAAATTACCTGAGCTGTTTTTCAGCAGACATGCCTCCAACAATTACAGCAATGGTAATGTTTGTCATTGTGAGAATTTCCTAAAATAATAATGGAATTAAACAAAAAGAAAAATCTGAATAAAAATAAATTTTTTTTTCAAATCAAAATGTGAATTGGAGGGTCAATCCCACCTTCCCCCCCCCCCCCTTTACTTAGGTATCCTTTGAGGCATTTAGGTGAGGAGCCGCTAGTCTTTTCGGTTAAATGAAAGTCTTTTCATAGTTCAACTTTATCTTTCGTTATCAATTTCATATAAAATGTCAGTAAGGGGGGGGGGGGGGGAGTAAGTTTGTACAGTTATAGGAAATGAAAATTCAGTACCAAATTTTGCCCTGGCCGTTTGGGCCTGTTTTTATAGTTATCAACCTAATTCTTTTTTAAGCTATCTTATATGATTGGATCTACCTGTAAAATTTTGAAAATGGAATTTTGGGACTTTCCCTCTAGGGGCTAGTGGGGCAAAAGACCTCCCCAAGCACTAAAATTTTAAGTTATGAGCTTATTTTTAAAGATATCGAGCTGATTTTTTTTATTGGAACCTATTATTACATAGATGAGTTGATTAGCCATTCCATATTTCATTTTTGCACTTTACTTCTAGGGTCTTTTAGGGTAAAACAACCCCCCCAAATACAAAATTTATAAGTTTTTAGCTAACAAGCCCCTAGAGGTAAAGTGCAAAAAAGAAATATGGAATGGCTAATCTTCTCATTTATGCAATAAAAGCTTCCATTAAAAAAATCAGCTCAATATCTTAAAAAATAAGCTCTTAACTTAAAATTTTAGTGTTTGGCGGGGCCTTTTGCCCCACTAGCCTCTAGAAGGAAAGTCCCAAAATTCAATTTTCAAAGTTTTACAGGTAGATCCAATCATATAAGAGAGTTTACAAAAAGAATTAGGTTGATAACTATAAAAAAAAGCCCAAACGGCCAGGCCAAAATTTGATACTGAATATTCATTTCCTATAACTGTACAAACTCCCGCCTCCCCCCCTTGAGTAATCGTTGCATCTTTCTGCAAATAAAATTCACCTTAATATGATCTCTAATTTGAACAGCCAATTCTCTTGTGGGTGTCATAATCAGGCCGCTCAATTTGGAATTAAAATGAACTTCTTTTCCAACTTGATTCTTCTTGATAACTGGCTGAGGAACCGTGTCCTCACTGTCACTGAGGGCCTGATCATCAGGCATGGCAACAGGTCGACCATACATATCCAGAAAATGTTTGCTGTTAATGGGCATGTCCAGTGGCATATCCCTAAACTTTCCCGATTCCTTATCTAGCTTCTTCTTTAATTTCTCTCTCTGCAGCCTTTTTTTTATTTCTTCATGGGTTTCAATAGGGTCAATATCTTCTTCATCATCTGTTTCGGATTCGTCATTTTGCTCATCATCCTCATTTTCCTGATCTGATTCTTGATCATTCTCATACTCCATTTTCTCTGTTTCATCTTCGCTTTCTACTCCTTCCAGCTCTCTCCGTCTTGCCTTTAGAATGCCCTGAAAGTGTTATTTTGAATTAAAAGTGATAACCTGGATAACAAATGAGCATTGGAACGAGGTCAATTTTAATTAATATCTGAACCCAGTCTTGCTAATAAAGTGCATTGACACAAACGACATACAGAAAACCAACCCTTTGATTACACGCACTTATACTAGAAGTTCTTTATGCGCATGGTAATGTAGTGCGTCTAATTAGAGACGAGGCATTTCCATTATCATAAGTTATTAGTCCGTGGCAAGAAAAAAAAATAGATCCCTAACCCTGCGGGGATACCCAGGACCCAATATAACCTAACCTAAAGTAATAATAATATATCTACCTGGATCATTGGAATTGCAAACACCAGAGTTTTACCAGATCCTGTTTCTGCGGCCCCGACTATATCCTTCACACCTGAAGCATTTTAGAAATAGGTTGATATAATTTAAAAGACGTAGGATAGAAACTTAGATCATGGAAAGATAACGAAGTAGCGGATTTAGTCGTATTTTCACAGTAGCTTTATTCCTATTTCTAGCCCCTGTGTGTGTGGTGGGGGGGGGGGGGGGGGGGCTCTAACCCTACGGGGCAATCATCAACATTTACCTCACCTAAAATAACCTATCAAAAGCCACTGTATAAATACGACGAAAACCGCTACTTTCTTTTCTTTCCATGATCCGAAACTTATTATTTGGTTTTGTTAAGCTATAGGTATGTTACGCGTTTTTATGTAAAAAAAATCAAAATAAATAAGGCATTTGACAAACCATGGGATTTTGAAGGTCTATTCAACATCATACCTCTATTAGACCCCCCCCCCCCCCCCAATTCGTCTTGAGCCCTTTATAAATATGGAAACTCACCACTCAATGCAGATGGAAGGGCAAGCTTCTGAATTTCTGTAGGCTTAGAAAATCCCTTTACCCTCAAGGCCTCGATAATTTCATCACAAACATGCAATTTCTTCCATTCAGACATATCAAGATCCTTATTCTTATCCTTCTCGTCATTAACTTCTTCGATTTTATTTTCATCCGCAACTTCTTCTGTTTCGTCCTCAACTTCTGATTCATCTTTATCCTTTTCCTCTGTATTCTTATTGACCTTAACCTTCTCTGTATTCTTATTGACCTTAACCTTCTCTGTTTTATTTTCAGCCTTCACCTTTCCTGCTTTATTAACTTTATCGGTTTTATGTTTGTTCTTAACTTCTTCATTCTTTGGTTCTTCTGTGGTAGAATCAGCTTCTACAACATTAGAACCAGCTTTTACAACATTAGAATCAGCTTCTACAACAGTAGAACCAGCCTCCTTCTTCTTTAAAAATTCTGCGATAACATCCAAGTTAATTATGGGTTTCTTTTCCTTCTTTTTATGTTTCTTTTTCTTTTTATTATTTTCGTTTTTGTTTTCTTTCTCACTCTCTACTTTCTTTTCATCTGTCTTAGCGTCCTTGATATTATTTTTATTTCTATTCTTATTTCCTTTCTTTCCTTTAGTCACAGCAACTGAATCTTCTTTCTTGTTCTGGTTACCATTGGCAAGGACATATTTACCCGGTGTGGCACAATTTTCATTTTCATCTTTATCTTCATTTTCCTCAAAGGTGTTCTTTTTCTTCTTTATCTGAGTTGGTGGTGCCTCCAGTATTTCTGGCTTGCGTTTGTTTCCAGTCTGTAGTACATAGTTGTCTAGAACTTCTATCCCCTTGCACAAAGAGTTATGTTTGGATTGAGACTTGGGCAACTTAATGGTTTTCCACTTCCCCTTCGCCTCGTAGACCATTTTATCTGAAAGTAATATAACAATTATTAATATAAATAAAAAAAAAGGAGGATGGCTTGCAAATTTTGAAAGTCCCCAAAGCCATAGAAATGACGAGAAAGCAAAGTATTTTTTTTTAATTAGTGGAAGAAATTAACACTAGATTTAAATGCATAAAAATACCCTTTGGGCCCAAAAGTTTGTTTAAGGGCCATATTCATTGATAAAATGCAATGGGAACTGCCATTTATTCTCTTTCAGAAGCCATTAAAAATCAACAAAAATTGACGTGTATTATTATAATGGATAAAGGATATATGTGGATATATTGACAGGGAAATATTTGTCGTCACTTTACGTTACTTTTTCCGTATTCTTTTTGGCCTTTGCCTTCTTTGCTTTTTTATTTTTGTTCTGAACTTCATCACTCTTATTTTTGTCCTTTGCTTCGTCTGTCTTGGAATCCGCTTCAACAGCATTAGAATCAGCCTCCTTCTTCTTTAAAAATTCTGCGATAACATCCAAGTTAATTATGGGTTTCTTATACTTCTTTTTATGTTTCTTTTTCTTGTTAATATTTTCGATTTTGTTTTCTTTCTCACACTCTGCTTTTTTCTCCTCTGTTTTAGCGCTTTCTATTTTCTTATCATCCTTGATTTTTTTATTCTTTTTCTTCTTTTTGTTTTTCTTTCTTTCATTGGTCACTTCATCTGTGTTGGCTTTCACTGGCGTTGCAGAATTTTCATCTTTATTTTCATTTTTATCAAGGTTGTTCTTTTTCCTCTTTTTCAGAGTTGGTACTGTGTCGTAATTATCCAACTTGTGTTTGTTTCCAGCATTTAATAACTTAATAGTTGTCCCCTTCGCCTTTGCTTCAGAGTCCATTTTGTCTGAAAATAGTCATTAATTTCATAATATAAATAAAAAAAAGGAGGAATGCTTGCAGTTTACGCGCAATCAATGAGTTATTCGACCCCCCCCCCCCCACACTTAAATTCCACTGCCCATCGTTAACAAAATATTTTTTTACATTTAGATTAGGTGTGGTTAATCAGCCATTGCGAAAACCTTATAAATGATAAGATTCCCATAAAAAAATTCCGCCAAACACACAAATAATTTTCTTAAGCTTGAATAGAAAAGCAATATAGAAAATTATCTCTACATCCAACAATCACAGAATTGTTTCTCAGGTACAAAGGCGAAGAAAATACATTGCCAGGAAGCCTGGCACTTGCCAGGATGGCAGGATTCGATGCGACAGGGCTAAAATCTAATTCTGATTTAGCAGTGCTTGATATTGGTTCGGTTACAAAAGAATTCGTTGTAGATTTTTCTGTTGGAGTTTTGTCATTTATTGCCTCTGTTTCATGTTTCTTATGACACAGAAGGTAGACATCACCTATGTATCAGAAGAATATAAAAAGGATATTAACTAATGAATAGAAATGGATAAATCAAATATTTCTTCTAAGATTATTCTTATATAGAAGTAACAGGGTTATTCTCTGTCCGTGTGTGTGTGTGTGTGTGTGTGTGTGTGTGTGTGTGTGTAACAAAGAATCTTGCTGAAAGCTGAACCGACATGGTTCTCCTTCACACTAAAGCTTCTCATAGTTCTTGTTCAGAATAATAACTATTTTGTTGAATGGTACCACAACCCTCCAAAGCGAAATCACCTTTTGAAAAAAAAATTCCCTCCTTTTAGAAATTTCTTTCTTTAATTAAAAGTAAATAGTCCCCTCACCTTTCTTGAGTGCCCCAAGAATATATATATTCCATTTTTATCTAGCACTGAATGACTATTATTATTAAGCTTATCATATTAAAGGGGGGGGGGGGGGGGCGAAAGTGACACTTTTTGAAACCAAAACTAAAAGTCAAAGGAACTCAACTAAAAAAAGAGTTACAGGTCTGAGATTTTGCATGGCAGTTGCTTTATAGGGGTGCAATATGGAACTGTGAAGAAACGGCGGCGCAACCGCCGAAAACCGCCGAGAAAAGGCAAACAAAATTTCGGCGGGATGTTAAACCTGTTTAATTTAGGGGCAAACCTGAGACACAGCAGCCAAGCGGACAACCATGCCCATCTACCTCGCCCTTTTTATTAACTCAATGTGATGCAATAGTTAATTTACTTTTCTTTAAATTTATTTCATTTTTGCCAAATTCAAACAAAATTAAATCAAATACTCAAAAATTATACCTTCTTGCAGAATAAAACCAATAAAAGAGTTAAAACCACCTACTCCGAGGCGACCGCCAAATCAAGGAGAAGGCTTTGTGGAAGTAAACTCTAGGTAAACCCTTATTTTGTTATTCATCATTTGTTGTATCAAAAATTGCCAAAAGAAGCAAAAAACCTAACTATCTGAGATTACTAGTGTCGAAATATTTGTTAACGATAAATCTATGCAGTTTCAAAATTTTGATAAAAATAAAAATCCATGATAGTATATATATAGTTTGTTATTGTTTAGAATGTAAACTGCCAATTGAGCACCTACTAAGTTTGCATCCAAAATAAACTAAGGTAAATTGTTATTTAGCAAACAAAAAAGAACAACTATTCCAGAAATACCATAGCAATCAAGTAATTATAAAAAAAAAAAAAAAAATTGAAAAGTTAAAAGTCCTGATCAAACAAATTTCATTTCAAATTCAATTTTATCACTTAAAGGATAACTATATTGTATATAATAATGAATTATTTGTAGATTGTATCTTACTGTTCAATCCATCGCCATTTGTAACTGTAATCAAAATCCAACAGAGGTACACAAATTTATTTGAAAATTTTCTTTTAAATTGAGAATTTCAATTAGCAACTCATGTAACGAAATTTTATTTGTTTCAGCACATTCAACAGCAACAATCAAAGCAAATAGCATCAAAAAGCCTCATATAGCCACTCTTTAGTAAGTTTTTATGTTATTTAATTATGAAATCTGTAGCATGGGCAAAGTTATTCCTTGTATATATGTCGTTTGTTAAACTATAAACTCTGAAATATTATAACTAAGCAATGAGTACCTTTAAAATATTTATTTGCAAGATTTTATCTTTCCATAGTTAATTAGATATTTTATTCAGGAAATTAACCGCTTATGGATAATTGATACTTCAGAAGAATGAAAATGTCCATAAGAATTAAGTTCTTCAAGTCATCATATGAGGCTCCCCAGGTACGCTGACCTGTAAAGAATCCCAGTATAACCGCCATCAGACTGGGGCAGCGCACGGGAAACGGCGGTTTTCGGCGGTTGCGCCGCCGTTTCTTCACAGTTCCATATTGTACCCCTATAAAGCAACTGCCATGCAAAATCTAAGACCTGTAACTCTTTTTTTTAGTTGAGTTCCTTTGTTGACTTTTATTTTTGGTTTCAAAAAGTGTCACTTTCGCCCCCCCCCCCCCTTTAAATAAACCTTTTTTATATCATCCTTTCCTTGAGTCGTTGCGCATAAAATAATGATGCTGGTGAAATTTCCAACTTGAGATTTTACTTGTACAATATCCAGGCTAGAGTAAACAGGGGAGAACAGTTTCATCTCCCAGATTATTCTCTTGCTCTCCAAATTTACACCGTAAACCTATAATCATAATAATCGATATATTATTACTTCTTGGATGTTGCACCAGATTTTCACGTACTATGATGCTCGCAGTTGGATAAAATAACGTAACCCCCCATCTACTCCTTATGGATGAACGAACTGACCTACAAATGAGATCCATATTATGATAGCAAGCTAACTGACGACAAATTTTCCCCGTCTATTTATTTACATATATCATATATCCAATATTAAATAAAACCTTGAACTAGTAGAATTTTACCCCCATAATATATATAACTTTAAACAAAAAAATTTGAAGAGCAATTTTTGAAGAAATGTCATCAAATGTTTTGTTGAGTTCAAAGTGCTAAATAAAAATCAGTTAACCCTATATAACAGAAACCAAGTATGTCAACCAAAAAAATGCCTTGCTTCGCTGTTGAAACGTGCCCAACATTAATTGATCTCGTTCGAACATAGACCCCTTTAGCAGCACTAATTTGTTTTAAAAAAAGAAGTAACCTGGTTATCATGGCATCCAAAGCAAAGAATTCTTTCCCCTTGAGATTCATAAATCACAGGGGAGGAAAATATGGGCCCACCAACATCGACACTCCACAGCTTTTCACCAGTCGGGGACACTAAAATTAATAGGATTACAGGGGGGGTAAACGATGCTATGATTAACATACTATAATTATGCAAAAAAAAAGGAAATTTTATAATCACTATTCCAGTATAGATTCGAAAGCGATTAATTTCCGCTGGATTAGAACCCGTTCTCAGCTATACTGAAAATTCATGTTAAGCATCATATTCCAGACAATTTCCCAAAAATATTAATGTAAAAATCATAAAATTACCACCAGTTTTGTTAGACCGAGCATTCAGCCCCTCGGGGCTAACAAACTTGATTCAATCTTATAATTTATCATTTGTATTTCTGCGGAAAATTCTCTATAGTACGATACGATAAATAACTATTGTCAATTAAACACATAAATATAATACAAATACAATATAAAATTTACCTGCATATACATTACAATCAACACAGCAGACATAAACACAATTCAGAACCTCGTCATACAAAGGATTAGCAAACACTGGTCGGCCCAACTCAAGCCTCCAGGTGATGTCACCAGAATCCGCATCCAGACAGGCAACCGTTCCATCCAAGCTGGCAGTTAACAGGCCTTTATATGGAGGTAAAAATACTGGAGTTGTGTAGATGCTCGACTCACTAAAAATAAAATCATTGCTTAGGAGTTTGTTTAATCTGAATAGATTTTTAGAAATATCATCAAGTAGTACTTACTTAAAATCACAAGAGAAAAATTTTCAAGCATGGCTTCGAAACCGATTGATATCCGCTGGATTAGAACCGTTTCTCAGCCACACAAAAAAAATCATGCATAACATCGTATTTCAGGCAATTTTCCACGAATACCGAATCGAAACCGATTGATATCCGCTGGATTAGAACCGTTTCTCAGCCACACAAAAAAAATCATGCATAACATCGTATTTCAGGCAATTTTCCACGAATAGCAAAATAAAAATCATAAAATTAATACCAGTTTTGTTAGCCCTACCTTCATCCCATTGGGCATAACAAAACTGGTTTTAATCTTATATTTTTTTGATTACCGCAGAAAACTGTCTATAATACGATGCGATAATAACTAATATTAAAATCTTACCTTATTTTGACTTTCCACGACAAAGAACCAGACTCCAAATCAAGTTTGTAAAAATAATGATCATAGCTGCCAAAGTAAACGGCCGTTGGTGGAAGAAACAGAGGCGTGCACTTAACAATTCCCTCTGTCTTAAAGGACCATTTTATTACTCCGGTTTGGAGACACAGGGCATATAGACAAAAGTCAAAGCATCCAATTAAAACAACAGCTGATTGTGAAATATTTGAATGGTTGATGATGGCAGTTGCAGGAGAGCTCTCAATACGATCTGGCAAACGAAGTTCCCATAAACATTCTCCATTTTCTGGCGTCAGACATTTTATCAAACCTAAATTAAGTATCTTTAGTCATCATTCTAAATAAGTTTCTTTGTTCATCATTAAAGGGTGGGAGAGCGGATGTGACACTTTTTCAAACCAAAGCTAAAAGTCAAGAAACTCAAATAAAGAGTTGAGATTTGGCCTGGCAGTTGCTATAAAGAGGTACAATGTGGTACTGTGAAGAAACGGCGGCAAAAACGCCGCTCTTCCCGAAAACCGCATTTTTCCGCTGAAATTCTTTTTGCCTTTAATTGCATAATTAGACTATTTTTTTAACATCTGAGATAAACATACTTTTTTTCATAAAATTTTCCTTTAATTTTCTTTAATTAGAAAAGCCTTTTAGGTCTAAAGAAAGACTTAATCTATAGGTATCATCTAGGAATTAAAGATTATTAAAGATTACCTGAATGAGCTCCACAGACTAAGTATTGTTCTCTATTAAGACTCACATAGATCGGAGATCCATCAATACACTTTTCAAAATCAACCTTCCATTTGGATTGAAATCTTAATTCCTTAGTAATATCAAGTTCAATATTACCCAAGTTTGCTTTGGATTGCGTATTTTGTACAAAAGAAGTTCGACCTTTCAATTTGACAGTTATTTCTTTATTTTCATAGATTTTTGGTACATTTTCTTGGAGATCTTCATCCTGTTCCAACTTTAATCTTTTTGATGGGTATTGTAAGCTTTCATCTTTAATGGTAGTTTCATTACTTATAAAACATTTGACATCCTTAAATGTTTTCTCAACAAGAACCTCAAATAGGCTTTCTTTGATATCAGGTATCAATGTCATTGCACTGTTGACTAAATTGACCGCTAGAAATGAGTCGCCTCCCGCATTTATAAAATTGTCTTCATCATTTGGTGCATTACCAATCAAATCTTTCCAAAGGTTGGCAATAATTTCAAGTTTTTCATCAACATTCTTAAATGTATTTTCTGATGCGCCATTCTCAGTTTTAATTAAATCCTTGAGTGCGTTTCTATCAATCTTGTTGTGTCTATTTAAAGGAAATTTGGGCAGTAAGATAATTTGGGTTGGAAGTTCTTGGGGTCTTAAATGTTTCTGCAGCATAAGATTTATTTGATATTTAGAAATAAGAGGCTCCTCATTCAACACAAAAGTGATTATCATAGACTTTTCATTTTCGGTGGTCTGTGCTTTATGATATAAGGAAAACGTTTCTCTGTTAAGAATTGTTGATATTCTTGAATTTAGATGATCCAGGTTGAGTTTCTGGCCGAGTATTTTGACCTGGCTATCTGACCGTCCTGTCCAACAAAGGTCTGGGCCATTCCATTCTGCCAGGTCACCAGTATTCAACGGACTAAAAGAAATATATTTATTTTAAAATAAAAAAAATGTAAAATCCACTATACTTATAAAATGCAGGGGTAGCTATTCTAAACATTTCTACAAAAAAAACACGAAATATTATAAAGTATCTGGTGGTATATTTTGTCCCTGATCAAATGACTAAGTAGCTTGGCGTTAGAATCAAGAGAGTTAAAAACAAGGGGAAAACATTTATAAAATAACATCATGAGATAAAAAATGAAATTAAGAAAAAAAACACAAACCTAAAACTCATTCCATTTTTATCAAAACAAAGTCTTGTTGTCGAAAAAATGATAACTTCTCCTTGTTTTTCATTATCTTTGGCATGACTCTGAATTTCAACTTGAGATAATAGATTCTTGCTGACTGTGTATATTGGCATCTTGTCTAGGTTATTCTCATCAATCTAAAATTATAAATATTTATACCAACTAGCTGATAATGAGGGTGAGGTGTAACTTTTAATCCTTTTAATAACTTGACCCCTAGGCATTAAAATAATCCCTACGCAGTTTTTTTATAAGTGGGGATCTAACGGGATGAGATATAAAAGACAATAAAAGTTTATGTACCCCCCCCCCCCCCCTATTTACTAAAAAAAACTTTATTTATATTACAACTATTAGTGGAAATTTTTTAGTTTGATTGATTTATTGGTTTTATGAGTCAGTATAATTTACAGTCCAATATGCCTCCCCCCCCCCCCCCTGGTATTTAGCGAAAATTTGGGGTTGGAAATTCAGGATATTTGAGAGATTATATTTATAAAATTAAACGGAGAAATGACCAAATGTTTGCCATCAACCAATCTCTAAAATAATAACTTAAACTGATATCTTACATGCAAAGTTTATGTAATGTTTTGTGAACATCTTAATTAAATCTAATTTTTGTAGTAAATTACAATATATTTCAAAATTCCATTAATCAATAAAGAAAAATTTTCATGAGCCATCTTTCAACTGCATCCTAATAATGCTAATTACATGAAATTTCTTACCTGAATCATACTTTGCCAAACAGACATCTCAGTAAGGCCATACAAATGAAAAATCCTCACATTATCTTTCATCAAACTTCTCATAATACTTTTTACTTTTGGTGAACAAATCTCTCCCCCGACGGCTAGCACTCGAAGTTTTATGTCTTGCTTGTTGGCTGGTTTATCTAAAATAACAATATCACAATGAAGTTTTCTATCATTAGGGTAAGTAAGAAAATTACAACGAAGAAAAATATTAAACTGCCAGTATAAACAAAGAAAGCTATACGATAATTAAGTGATACTTTGACCAAAAGAAAAGTTGTTAAATTACAGGAAGGATATCTTTTTCTAAACTTTTTTTCAGGACGTTGAAAATAGATTACCATCAATCTGATTTAGCATTATCTTGACAAGACTCGGGGTGCATTGGAGGATGGTAACACCCAACTTCAACACAATATCGCCGCCATGGGTCAGCTTTTGCCTGCTGGGAACAACCGCCAGTTGGCAGCCAGCCGCCAGGGATACAAATATGTCAATCAGACTTGGATCAAAGGTGAGCGGAGAAGATAAGAATATTCTATCCTCTGCAGTTACCTGAGTAAAGGGAAAATAAGAATTAGGGATCTTAAGAGATAAGACAATTGAGGATAAAATAAATATTACCTACACCTTCTATAGATTAAATTTAATTGTTGAAAAGTTTGAACATTTCTATCATGAAACCAACCAATCAAATTCAACAAAAGTACCCAAAGTCTTAGGGCAAACGAATAAGTTTAACAAGTTTGGGCATCAGAGAAATTTTTAAGTCCACTGTCCGCTCCGCCCAGGATATTAATATAAACGAAACCTCAAATTTTGGGCGTTCTCGAGAAAAAAGGGTTTATCTCCAAAAACGCCTAACTCACAAAAAATAATTAATATGAACTCTGATTAAAAGGCATAAAAAGAATAGTAAAAATTACCAATTCTTTTAAAAGGTGTACAAAAGAATACCTGAAATGCTTTTTTAATGTCCAAAACATTGGGAATGATTGATGATCCAGTAACAAAAACTGGTTTAGGTTCTCCTGAAATGAAAATGTAAGAAATAATAGTTATTTTTCGCATCGTATTATAATTTTTCATTTTAATATCCGTGAAAAGCTGTCAATAAGATTAAAAACAGTTTTGTTAGACCCGGGGGGGGGGGGGGGCGAGGCCCTAGGCTCACATCTATTTATTTTATTATTTTAAAAAATATTCATGGAAAACTGTCTGTAATACGATGCGATACATGATTTTTTACTATGGCTGAGAACCGATTCTTATCCAGCGGATGCTAATCAGTTTGGAAGCCATACTAGAAAAATACTTGTAGACCACAAAGATCTTTTTGTTTTAATAAAAATTCTAATATCAAAGTGTTTGTAAACAAAAAAATTAATAAAACACTAGAACAAAATTAAGTTGTTTTTTTTGTACCGAAGTAATATCATCAACATCTATACCTGTTGTTCCAGAAGTTGTTATCAAATACTCCAGCTCTCTTGACAGTAGGTATGAGTCAATATTACCAGGAAGTTGACTATTGCCTGCTAGTTCCGTCAGGTATATTTCTGGCCACCTGAATTTTTTTCAGGTTAAGTTGCAATATCGTTAAACAAGACCAAAAACAGTCATAGATGCGAAGATGTACTGCACTGTGGGCTAGAATTGAATCAAGACAAAAGTAAGTGCCGAGCTCTGGGACCTATGTATGGTGAAAATAGACATAAAACCATGATGATTCCAGGTAAAACCAAAATATTTCAGCGGGGGCTTTTTAAGAAAATTAGATTTGAAAATTTCAAGTTCAATTTTCACCCCCTAGGAGTTGCCGCATAAGCATGACAAGAAATATGTATGGTGAAAATAGACTTAAAACCATGATGATTCCAGGTAAAACCAAAATATTTCAGCGGAGGCTTTTTGAGAAAATTAGATTTGAAAATTTCAAGTTCAATTTTTACCCCCTAGGAGTTGCCGCAAAACTATGACAAGAAAAGCAAATATTATTTTTTTAAAATTTTGAACAACTTTGCTTTAATAAAGTTCTTCATAAAACCACTTCTGAAGGGAGTTAATAAATGGCCATTTTTATCACTTGCTTTGCAAAGGTCACGAAAATTCAGCCTAAAATAAATCATATATAGAGAGGTTTTAAGAAGGACTTCATAAAAGCAAAGTTGTTCAAAATTTAAAATAAATAATATTTGCTTTTCTTGTCATAGTTTTGCGGCAACTCCTAGGGGGTAAAAATTGAACTTGAAATTTTCAAATCTAATTTTCTCAAAAAGCCTCCGCTGAAATATTTTGGTTTTACCTGGAATCATCATGGTTTTAAGTCTATTTTCACCATACATAGGTCCCAGGGCTCGGCACTTACTTTTGTCTTGATTCAATTCTAGCCCACAGTGACTGTATTACATGGAACTCATATGAAAAACATATATTATGTTAGTAGAGTGAGGAAAGGAGAGATAAAATGATCTAATTTTCATGGAAAGAAAAACGTCAATGTCAAACCTCATTTCTAATTTAAAAGGGAAGGGGGGAGTATTTTTTCATGGGCGAATTCGTTTGGGAGAATGGGGTTACCCTCAAAAAAAAAATAGTTATAAAAATATAAAAATTACTCACTTAAGCAAAAGTCTTGAGGATGGGCTGACCCGCGCGCTGGTTAGTAGCAAACCACATCCTAGGCTAGAGGCTGTCTCAAGTGCTGCACTAACGTTGGAACATTGTTTGTCAGTACTCACGTTCACGTCACTTTGATCACTAACATTCTTGTTTTCACTCTCAACTTTACTCGGTGATAGATTTTGGCAGAAGGGCTCATTTTTGTGGGTACTACCTGCGGATCCTCCAAGCGGACAGAAAACATGGCCAGATCTGAAATCAAATAAATAGAATTATTTTTCCAAATAACAAAGATTTCTTTTCAGAATTTGGTAACCAATACAAGAATAACTGAAAATGTTCTATATGCAATTATTGTTAGAAAAAATATACTCAGATATTAAACATGTTTATAGGTTTTCCAGTATGGGTTAGAACCGTTTCTAAGCAATACAGAAAAAATTATGTAACGTTCGTATTACAGACAATTTTCTACGAATAATAACACAAATATCATATTTTCAATAACAGTTTTGTAAGCCTTCGGCCCCTAACAGCTAAAAAAATTGGAAATAAACTTTTTTTTTTAGATTTACTATTCGCGGAAAGCTGTCTATAATTCAATGCGATAAATATCTATTACCTATAACATTCTAATGGTATTATGTTAATTTTTTATTGAGCATGATCAAGTTAAAATGCTTAGATTTCAAACCACCAAATAAAAAATATTATGAAACAATATTAATTCATGATTCTAAAAGTAATAAAGAAATATATTGTAAGGGTGTATATTCTGCACAAGATTCATTTTTCCCCTGCTGCAAAATATTTCATTCCCACCTCCCCTTGTTTTTCCCTCAAAATTGGAAAAAAAACAATCAGTGCCTACTCTTTATTGTATTCATTTTTTAAACTCCTCTTCCATATTTTCTAGTTTTTTCTCCCAAGGAGAGGGAAAAAATCTTAAAAATATTTTCACTACTCTTTTCCCTTCCCACATATTTTTTATCCCCCCCTTCCCCTTTAGCAGGGTATCCCGTGCAGAATATATACCCCTGATACATTGCCATAAATAAGTGTATAATAGTTTCCATTGTGAAATTCAAATGATTATGCCTTTTCATATATATTTACTTGAACAATACAATAACAATTTTAGTTTACGATAAATATATTAAATAAGCAATGACTAAATATTAAACTAAAATATAAATATAATTTGCCGCATAGTAATATATGTATAAATGCTTAATGAAAACCATAATTAAGACAATACAAAAGATTTTAAACTAAGAATTTAAAATAAAGTTAAGAGAATTTAAAGAAAGTAAAACTTTAGAAACTCATGAAAGACAAAAAAAAGTATTATCAAATTTTCAATGTAATAATTATGGTTGGCTGAAAGTATTTTGAAATAATGAAATTTCACTCTTGTAATAAAAACATTATTTAATTCTAATTCTACAAAATATGAACATTGATTTAAAGCTAAGAGTATAAAAAATGTATTTTGCATATAAAAAGAAGGAATTAAACTTCAGTCCTTTTTAGAATGTATATTATAATTTTGATTAATTAAATTGCATTTGAATGTTTTGCCCTTAACAAAAATTATCTATTTCTACAATTTAATCATAAAGTAAATAATGCAATAAGTTCGCTAGCTGTATCAGTAAGACTTATGATATGTCTTGGCGGGCGTCACAGACTCCTTGATTGAATTAAACACCGAGAGTAGGCCCACGCCCTTCTGCTTCTTGTTGAAATAGTTGGACACAACGTCGTCGTCGCCAGGCGACAGCAAGGGTGATCGTTCCGAGCCCCGTGACGTCATTGGCAACACGTTCTCATTTACCGAGAGTGAAACAAAGAATGCAAATGGCACCAGCCACTGGCAAATTGTAAAGTATGCCATCACCTCCGCGAATGGATAATAGTTAGCACCAAAGAATGAGAAGGCCAGGTAGTGGTTGATCAGCACCATCACCATGGCGGCAACAAAGGTCGGGGAGGTGACAGAGAAGAAGGGGAAGCTGGCCAGCAGCGCCAGATGCGTCACCTGAGCAATAATTCCACACACAACCATGGACACAGGCAGGCTCTCGAACAGAAACAGGCCCACGTATGTGACCAGGGTGAGGATAACCATCCAGCGGATTATTTTAGCGGTCAGCACTGTGTACTCTTCAACCAGCTCGGCCAAGTAATACAGGCCGGCGGCTATAGCCATGGTCACGAAGCATATTTGGATCCCAGTTGACAGCCAGGATAATAAGTAGAGGAACCACATTTTGTTTTTCTTTACACAAGTTTATTTTTTATAAAAAAACAATAGAATCCCCTTAAGACTATGACAGGATTGTTGAGCAAAACACTGACCTTAAACAGGCGACAAGGGCAATAAAGTGTCCAAGTATTTTCTCACTATCCTCGTCAAACTTGAGCCCAACAATGGCACGTCGTCCGCCGCTGGCAACTTTGTCGTACTCCTTCAGCGCATGCACAACGGGGTCAGAAAGGTCAACAGCTGTTTTATGGGTCAACTGAATATTTTTGCCAGCTGCAATATCAGTAAAATGAATCCAGACACTGTCCAATGTTGGCTGTATCAGGTCTTTTAAGTGCATGCCTCGTCTGATATTCGGTTTAGCTCCAGTTAATTTCTACTACACCAATAGAACATTATAGTTTAAATCTGAAATAAAGGTTGATATTTTAGTAAATCAATGTAAAAGCATTTCACCATTTTCTTTTCATTTATATGATAACATTTGCGGCACAATTACAAATACAAAGTACAATTAAAATGGTCGGCCCCTGAGATGAAAACAAAGAATTTGAGAAAAGAAATGTTTTAACCTCAGGGGCCGATATTGAAATGACAACAATCGTCGCAGTGATTGATACATTTGTTGTTTTCAATATAAAAAACATATCTACGAGGATTGTGAGTCTTTTACAAAAATGGTATTTTCTGTGTAACTTTCTCTGTTGGTGGGTGAATTGTCACAGGAATGGGATTTAGTCAACTTTGATCTTATTTGAAGTAGAGCTCGATTGGAGAAAAAAAAACTAGAAAGCAAAACTTCTGTAATTTAGAAGTCAGCGGCTCCCCAGTTCAAAGATTTTTTCTTCTTCTCGATGCTGCTCTTCAACTCTGTGGACCTGATGGACAACATCTTGGTCTTCTCCACCAGCTGTTGGTAGGGAGAGTTCGTCTCTACGCCCATGACAACAGTGCCCTGCTTTGAATCAATCTTGGCGTCCAACTTGGCGTTTCTGTCAAAATTGTCATGTTTATTTTTTTTGTTAAAACTTATTCATTTGCTTGTTATTTTCTTCGGAAATGTAGCTGAATTTTAGTACGTCAATACGTTTGTATATTAGACCTATTTAATTTTAGATAAAGAATCAAACTTTCACATGATTATTAAGAGTAATATATTAAGATTACTTATGGATTGATAGTAAAAAATTAGACATGATAATTTCCTGATAAGGTTGACAATCCACTTTTCAGCATCTTCTGGGCTCATGCTAAGTTTGTCAGCCAACATACTAAATAAAACATACAATAAAATTACTGGATTGGCAGTTCCCTAAGGGGTAAATAACAAGTTAGTCACAAAAAAGGTGCATTTAAAACTTTCAGATAAGCAAAAAAAGCTGTACCTGATAGTAATGCACTCATGGATTCTGCAGAAAGTCTCAAAGATCATCATCCTGCTGTTCTCAACAAAGTCGTCCAGGCAAGCAACAAGGAAGAAGTCGTTGATGAGCACATTCTCGCAGTCGCGGAGCTTGCTTTGGGCGCCGTCAAAGTCAAAGTTAACGTAGAGCTCCTCGATGAAGGAGGTGATTGGATCCCTGTAGGTGTAGGACTCCTCTTGGATAACCTTGATTAAGTCCTTCATAACATTACGCCTAAAAAAATTATGAAATTGGTATTAATTTATAATACTGTCATAGTACTTATCAAAATGTAGTTAGTAATCTTTTCTTTAAAACTTAATTTTATACCTCAATGACTTGTTAGTTATGACAGCAGTGGCCAGGTATCTTAGGATCCAGGGACAAGTGGTCTGGATAGCGTTCAGATACTGCTTCTGATACAGGAACAGGTCGATGATGAGATCACGGCCCTGGAGAATATATTAACGTTGTTATGCATGATTAAATCTAAGGTTTAATGAAGAGAAAGGATGTCAAATTCATGGCTAGATTAGTGATTTTGAATTTATAATAATGGTGTAAGTTCAAAATTTACCTTGGGGTGGTTGAAAAAGACAAAGAGGGACCAGTGAATGAGCCATGTCCTTTGCTGCAGGGTCTGCAGGCTGGAGCCGAACACACTCTCGTCGATAAACTGGCGCAACCTGTAATAATATATTTTGATTATTGAAATTTGTCTCCTTCACCAAAATGTTCTTGCATTTTTCTTTCAATAAAATATGATAATAACCTAGTAAAGTCCTCAAGAGCAGTGTCCCAACTCTGCATAAGAATCTCAGAGGCTAATTTTCCCCACATTCCATTTAAGTAGTTGACATCAGTACTCTGGACCAGAATTCTGTGGAAGTACAGGTACTCGCTGGCTCCAAGGTAGTTACCACACTCATACTGAACCTGAATAAAGATCATATTATAATCTATATTTCTTTAAGATACATTAAAATCAGGATTGTTTTCAATTTACGATAAATTTAAAACAAAATATTTTGACCCAAGTCTATGGTTACCTTGGCGAACTTATAGCAAGTATCAACCAACTCAGGATTAAAGTTGTGGTTGGTCACCAGAAACTCCAGCAGCTGCTTAGAATCACGTGATTGCTTGATCTGTTCGTCAACGTCATCACGAGAGAAGATTTTCAAGGCTGGCTCAGTCTCGGCCTGCAGCTGCTTGAAGTTGTTGAGAATACCAACACGCCTCTCCTTCAGGGAAGCGGGGACCTCAAGGTCGGGGTAGAGGTGTTTGTGCACATCCATGGCAAGATCCACCATGCTGGTCTTGGAGAGAATCTCCAACTTGCCGCGTTTCAAATCGGTCTCATCATAAAATCCCTAAATTAGTGCATTTTATATAATGAATTTCTTTAAGATTAAGCGAGTATATAACAAAATTATTCGAGGTAGATATGAGAAGAATACCTAGTTATCCGAAATTTGATTTTCTCGAATCCAACCCATAAATAATAGGTTTACTGGTCGAGAGAATTGATATTTTTAATAAAGCTAGATCAAGTACAGTAAATACTAAATAGTAAATATATAAGCAAATTAACATGATTTGCTTTAAAAATGTCGAACTAAAGTCGTAAACATTGAACAGAATTTTATTTTTAGCCTTATTAAGTATTGTAAAAAAATTTAATACCTTGACATCAAGAAATTCTAGCAGAGGGAAGACCAAATGTCTGTCCAGGTAAGGGCCAATTTTCGGCGTTAAATCCCATTCCGCCATTATGGTCACTTCTGAAATAGTTAAAAAAGTTAATATCATGAATTACTTTGGCAAAATTCTACTTATGATATAACTACTTATATAAAATTTATAGGTATTGTTTACTTGAAGGGCATTAAAATTTAACTCCTACAACAATAAATATTATGATCTAGGGACTTCAATTTCAGTTGTCTGATTTTACTAGATTATTGTCTATTTACTGGGTTCTGTCTATACTTTCAGAGAAGTAAAAAGCCTCGAAAACAATTGCGAATCTGCTTTTCAGGAAAACATAGCCAAAGCCGTTAGTCCACTAAATAGATTAAGAATGTTACCATTTCATTTATCTTGAATGGATTCCTTACTGAAATTTAGACGAAAAATAATGAATAATTTATAATAAGCCAAGGATAAGTTTGACAAATTGCGTAAATATTTGATAAAACTAT
Source organism: Acartia tonsa (assembly GCF_053477335.1). Lineage (NCBI taxonomy): Eukaryota > Metazoa > Arthropoda > Copepoda > Calanoida > Acartiidae > Acartia > Acartia tonsa. The sequence continues at coordinate 51,997,073 of NC_137263.1, read as the reverse complement.
AAAAAAGACAATTCAAAAAGGATGAACCGGTCTTGGCATGAGTTATTAAAAAGCATTATTTTTTTAAGGGAAATAAAAGTGCTTAAAATTTTGTATATTGTGTTTAATTGCTTAAATTTTGATTGATATTTATGCAAAAATACATTAATTTCACCACAAATCAACAAGAAAATATCATTTTTATATAAAAATGATGAAAAACCGCATTTAACACAATTCCACTTTTCATTTCATTTGTGTACACATGGCAGACAACTATTATTGGCTTTTAGTAAAATTATTAAAATGGAGGAATTTTATTTTTATTTTAAAAAGAAATAAAAACTTATTGGGATAATCCTAGTTTAGGAGTGGACATGCCCGGTATCATGAAAATTAAACCCCCCCCCGGGGGTATGCATCTATTTTGACACCCGGTGAGTATCAAAATGGATACCCCCAGTATGCATCATTTTTGACCCCCGGTAAATGTCAAACTGGACACCCCCCTATATAGGGGGGTGTCCGTTAAGACACATACCGGGTGTCAAAACCGACACATACAGGGGGGGGGGGGGGTCAAGTCTATTGAGGTCATTCCTCGCACGAATTTCCTCTAGACTATTAATCATCTTTGACCCCAAATCTATTTCAAAGAGGGGAAAGGGTTGGATAGGAGTGGTTAATACCTTCTTAAGGACTAGATAGAAGTAGCAGGAGGCTCTGATCACATATAAAAGATAATTAAAATGATAAAAGTATAGGATAAAATAGTTTGGCCTTTGTTTATAAGTGTTTGTTATGTGTTTTTAATGCCTGTATGGTCATATTGTAATTTGGCAAGTCTAAGTTTCCTTAAAACTTGGAGACATCTATGTGTGAATTTTTAAACTAAACAAATATTTTAACTTTTTCTTGATTTTACTCCCAATAGATGTAAGTCCCTAGATAGAGAATTAATACAGACCAATAGGTGAATAAAATAAACGTGATTTTTAACATTTTTTTGACTATACTTTTAAAGTAATGTAATAGCTATAGAATAACGGCCTTTTTTGCTGTTTTCAACGTTGTTTTAACGTTAAAATCGTCAAATTTAATGCTATTTTTAAGCTAATTTAATAGGTACAGATAAAAACCAGTTTTGAGAGAGTTTATAATGCTGTTTTCTTATCGTTTTTAGTGCCTTTTTTACGAAAGCGATAACTTTTTTCGTATTGCTTTGATATTAATAAAATTTTTTGTGTGTACTAGAAACTACTTAAACTAACTATGTTTAAAATTTCATTGATTTACAATGAAAAACTACCGAGTTAGGGCCATTCAAAGGGGAATCGTGATTTGAGGAGATATTTTTAGTGTCATTTAGTACCTACGAACAAACATCGCATAATTAAAGGATTTTAAAGTTAAAAATCGAGCACAAAGCATAACATAGCGGCGATTCTCATTTGTTTGAGGAATCTACACAAAAATTTTCAGACTCATATCTTTATTTTAAGTGGGTTTTTTTGCAAAAAAAGTTAACGTTAATTTTGTTGAAATTTAATTGATACGAAATTTAAACGTAAATAACCTACGGACAAACATCGCATAATTAAAGGGTTTTAAAGTTAAAAATCGAGCACGAAGTATAAAAGAGCGGCGATTCTAATTTGTTTTTTTGCAAGAAAAGTTAACGTTAAAAATGGCTTCGCAACCGATAAATATCCGCTAGATTAGAATCGGTTCTCAGCCATACTGAAATGCATCATATTACAGACAATTTTCTCTCAATTAATAAACCTGTAATGAATAAGGCTAATTATATTAACAGGACTAATTGGTACCCAAACTTTTATAACCATTAGTAAACATTGGACTGTAAGTTATATTTGGTACCCAAAGTTTTATAACCATTAGTAAACATTGAACTTTAAATTACATTGGGTACCCAAAGTATTATAACAATTTGTAAACATTGGACTGTATATTACACTTGGTACCCAAAGTTTTATAACCATTAGTAAACATTTCACTGTAAACTACACCTATTACCCAAAGTTTTATAACTGATATCTTTACACCTAGTCTCATACAGGACTCACTCTAAATACTGGATTTTAAAGAAATATATAAAAGTTTCCTATAAAAAAGTTAAAAGAATTGTATTTAAACTTGTAAAAAAAAGAAAGGGATAATCCTAGTTTAGGAGTGGACATACCTGATTTTTTACATCACCACCCGTCAAAAAAAAGATTTTTGTGCTTCGCTACTTATGGATGTTGTCATCCTTGTTTTTAATTTTGTTTATCCAATAAAGATATTTGATAAAGATTGTTTGTGTGTGTGTGTGTGTTTGTGTGTGTGTGTGTGAGTGTGCGTGTGTGTGTGTGTCTATGTATGTGTGTGTATGATAAAGATTTACTAATGGATCTAAAGGGATAAGACAATGGCCGTTAAATTGATGTTCGTACCCATTGATGAAAGACAAAATTACCCCTTGTGTAGATGAAAATTATTGGGTGAAAAATTTGGATAACCATTAATAATTTAAGAGTACTCAAAGTTTTTTGTTGTTATATAATTTTGGGTACCAGTATAATTTAGAGTCCAAAGTCCGGGATTTAAAACTTTGGACAGTAAATTGATGTACGTACCCATTGATGATAGACAAAAATAATATCTTCTGTAGATGTAAATTATTGGTTGGTTAGTTTAGACACTAATATCAGATACTTAAAAGAATCAACCAATGAAAATTTAACAAGAGTACCCAAAGTTTTTTACTAACCTTGTTATATAATTTTGGGTACCAAAGTTCCGATATTTGATGATTGAATAGTCCTATTGAAATAAAATTATTTTACTTTTATTTAAAGGGATTAGATAAACCTTATCATAAAGAGGATGTCTGTTTGTTTGTTTGTCTGTCTGTACCAAAGGATCTCGCTGAACCGATCGGGTTCTCCTTAACAGGGCCGCTACTCATAGGTCCCGGGAAGGTTTTTAACTATTTTGGGGGAGAGGCCTCTAGGGGCGTGGCCGCTAGTATAAGATAAATTGATGTACATCCCTTATAATAATAAACAAAATGATCCCTTTTGGTTGAAATATGTGTTTCATTACTGCTAACCAACCAATTAGAATATAATAAAAGGACAAAGCCCAATCTGTCCTTCTTTTGATTCCTGTGACGTCATAAAAATGAGAGATTATCCACCTCTTTTTAAGGGTTTTCTTTCCCACTTCTCCTCTCATCTCCCTCATTTTTATGACGTCATAGGAATCGAAAGTAGGAAAGATTGGGCTTCGTCTAATAAAAGTTTTTTGAACACATAAATAAAGGAGTATGTATCTAAAACTTTGGGCACCAGTTTAATTTACAGTCCAATGTCCCCTCCCTCCCTGTTTATGATACGGATATACAAAATCATGATAACCGGTGGACCAATTTGTTTTTTTTAAATTAAAGAATTTAGATAATCATTTCTTATTTATATAAAAGTAAGGATTTGTGTATGTCTAGGTGTACCAAAGGATCTCGCTAACCACTGAACCGTTATAGTTCTCATTTACAGTGTAGCTTCTCATAGGTCCTGGGAAGGTTTACAACTATTTTGTGTAAGGGTACCACGCACCACTCTTAAAAAAAAAACATTTTATTTTCCAAATTCATCTTTTTAAAACTAAAATTCAAATAGGGGGGAAGGTCAATTTCCCCATCCATCTCAAGTGCCCTTAGAGGCAAAGTCGCTAGTTTATTATAAATTAAAAAGATAAAGAAAATCTTTTTTTGGAGGGGGGGGAGGATATGTGTATTTTTAAAAGCGAAGCTTTTCTATAATTAGGGTCGGTCCGTCCGTCCGTACGTCCGTCCGTCCGTCCGTCACGGATAGCTTTTTTCGTTAATTTAGACATGTTAGAATTGTCCTATCGATTTCAAATTTTGCATGGTGATTCCTTTAGTAGTTAGGTACGATTTAGAAAGCGTAGCAACTCTATAATCATTACCAAAATGTCCGTACGTTCATTTTAAACATGTTGATTTTTTTACTTTTTTAAATAGCTTTTTTCGTTAATTTAGGCATGTTAGAATTGTCCTATCGATTTCAAATTTTGCATGGTGATTCCTGTAATAGTTAGGTACGAGTTAGAAAGCGTAGCAACTCTATAATCATTACCAGAATGTCCGTACGTTCATTTTAAACATGTTGATTTTTTTACATTTTTAACAACAAAGGACCTAGGAAATCTTCTGCAAATCCCGTATCCCTTATCCCTGTAATATGTTTGTACAATATATTTGTGAATTTTTTTATGTAGATTTCAAAAATGATGTTAATTTTTTAAAATTTTAATTATTTCTGTGTTTTTTTTAAACAAAAAATTTAATCAAAGAAAATTAACTATTTTCCGCTCTCTGGACAGTTATAGATATCTTACAATAAAAACCGCCGAGATTTTAAAGATAGGATGTCTAAATCCCCAATCACTTAATATGACCAATAGGAATAATACATAGACACAATCATACCACAAAAAAAAATTAATTGAGAGAAACAATTTGACAGGTATTTTTACAATAATTGATTAATACAACTTTCTTTGAATATTTGAATTTAGCTTCAGATAAAAGTTGTTTAGGGAAATTATGATGTCTATAAACTGTATTAGTTTATTTGGATTGTTTATCTAGTAATAGTATATTCGTTGTATGGAGAGTATTTTAGCCAATTATCGCATCGTATCATAATCATATTTACTCCGGTATATTCAAAATCATAACCGGTTCTTATCCACTGGATATTACTCAGTTTCGTAACGTAATATTTTGCCCCCCCTTCTTTTTTCTCTTGATTTCTCTCTTTCTCTTTCCCTCTCACTATGATACTATGATGGTTTTATTTTGGAGATAAAATTTTTTTTTGTATCTAAATCTAGGAGTTTAAAAACTTTATATTTTCATTCTTATTTTGCTTCTTTTACTGTATGTAAATTTTTACCCGAATATTAAATCTACAAAACAAATTACCCCCCTCTTTCCCTGTTTAGTTGATTTGGGAAAGGGGGGTTGGGGGGGCGACGCAAAGTTTCTAACCAACCATGTTGCCATATTTATACTATTTTTTTGGCAATTTCTTAAAAATAATTTCTATTAAAATTATCAAAAAATCCTTTAAAATTAACACTCTTTTTAAGCAAAGAAAGCATAGAATTTTACAATTATTATCTGTAATGAATAAATATAAATTTTTATAATGCAAAGGGTGGCTACATATTTGACTTTAGGAATTAACTTCATTGAGAGATAGAGAGAGAAGAAAAATGGAAAGGGGGGGGGGAATAAATGTAGGAGTTTGAAAGGGAAAAAGAGAAAGAAGGGGTGGGGGGGAAGAGAGAAAGGGATAATTAAGATGATTAAGAGTTAGCATCGTCAGAACACAGACTTAAAGAATTTATATTACTCTTGTCATGGTTCTGAGTTTTAATGAAAGCGGTTTTGAGACAAAATAACACCTATAACTATTATCAAAGCGGTAAAAGGAGAATTTTCCTTGATTAATTTTTTTTATAAAAAATCAATAAAAATAACTTATTTTTAAAAAAGATAATTTAAATTATGAAATCTTTAACTAAAATTTCACAAAATTACATTAACACTTGTTTCATTTAAATGCCTGTATAAAAATTTGCTGAAGATTTCCCTGGTCCTTTGTATGTGACCTAATTATCCGATTGGTCTGATTTTTGGTATACTGATTCCTAGGACAACAAAGTACAATATTATAAGCGAAGCAACTCTATAATCAAGTCCTAAAAATGTAAGTATGTCCATAATCATTATCCTGTATCAAGCAGTTTTTCAACAAATTTACTTACAATTTTGCTTTGACTCTTATACATTCGCATTCTGATTATTCAGTTCTGATATTATACAAGTGTTAATGTCCGTTTGTCCTACCTTTTCAGTGCTTCGCTTTTATGGATGTTGTCATCCTTGTTTTATTATGTTATTATGTTATGTTTTGTTATGAACCTTCCCAGGACCTATGAGAAGCTACACTGTAAAGGAGAAGGATATCGGTTCAGCGGTTATCAAGATCCTTCGGTACACAAAGACAGATATACACTGATTATGTTACTTTTATATAAAGATTTGTTAATTAAGAAAATACTGTTCATAGTTATTTCTCGTATCGTATTATAAATGGCTTTCCGCGGATATAGAATGTACAATTATAAGATTATAACTAGTTTTTTTAGCCCCGTGGTGTGAAGGCACCGGCTAAAAAAACTGGTTTTAACTAAAAAAACTAGTTTTAATCTTATGATTGTACATTTCTATATTCGTAGAAAACTGGATATAATACGATGCTAGACATAGTTTTTTCGTATGGATGAGAACCGGTTCATATCCACCGGATTCGAATGAATACGAGAAAAATCTTTATTGAATAAAAAACCCAATAGGTCCACTGGTTATCAGTATTATAAACAGGGAGGGAGGGGATATTGGACTGTTAATTATACTAGTGCCCAAAGTTTTAAATACATACTCCCTTATTTTTGTATACAAAAACTTTTGGTACTTTTATAGAAATTGTTTTTAAACAAGGATGACAACATCCATAAAAGCGAAGCTCTGAAACGGTAGGACAAACGGACATTAAAACTTGTATAATGTCAGAACTGAATAATCAGAATGCGAATGTATAAGAGTCAAAGCAAAATTGTTAGTAAATTTGTTGAAAAACTGCTTGATACAGGATAATGATTATGGACATACTTACATTTTTAGGACTTGATTATAGAGTTGCTTCGCTTATAATATTGTACTTTGTTGTTCCAGGAATCAGTATACCAAAAATCAGACCAATCGGATAATTAGGTCACATACAAATTTGTTGTTAAAAATGTAAAAAAATTTACATGTTTAAAATGGACGTACGGACATTTTGGTAATGATTATAGAGTTGCTACGCTTTCTAACTAGTACCTAACTATTACAGGAATCACCATGCAAAATTTGAAATCGATAGGACAATTCTAACATGCCTAAATTAACGGAAAAAGATATTTAAAAAAGTAAAAAAAATCAACATGTTTAAAATGGATGTACGGACATTTTGGTAATGATTATAGAGTTGCTACGCTTTCTAAATCATACCTAACTACTCAAGGAATCACCATGCAAAATTTGAAATCGATAGGACAATTGTAACATGTCTAAATTAACGAAAAAAGCTATCCGTGACGGACGGACAGACGGACGGACCGACGGACGGACCGACCCTAATTATAGAAAAGCTTCGCTTTTAAAAATACTCAAAACCAACCCAAAGCTTCAATGAATTAAAGAAACCAAATTGGTCCGCTGATCCTTGCATAGAAAAAAAGTAGGTATATAAAGGGATAAGACAATGTAAAATAAATTAATGTACATGATTCACAAAATTAACCCTTCTTTAGATTACGATTAGTGGTTTAAACTTTGAAAACTCAACTTAATATAAACCAACCAAACAAAATTCTCTCAGGTCCCCAAAATTCTTATAAACATTATTAAAAAAAACTTTGGGGACAAGTGTAATAAACAATCCGTTGTCTCATCTCTCTCTGAGAAAAAGAAAGACAGTTAGACATCCTGTTACTTTAATATAAGAATTAATTGCACCAGTAGAAATAGAGAGAGAGGGACAATTGGCTGTTTATTACACTAGTCCCCAAAGTTTTATAATAACATTTTCCTATGACACCAACAAAATTAAGATAGATGGTCAAACATTTACCCCCCCCCCCCCTGGTATGCATCTATTTTGACACCCTGTATGCATCAATTTGGACACCCCGTATGCATCAATTTGGACCCGGTATGTATCGATTTGGTCACCCCAATTTTTTTGCTTTATTGCAAATATCTTGCCTCTTTTGTGTCCATCACATGACAAGGGAAGGAGATGGTCCATTTTATTGAGCAGTCTAATCATCTCATAACTCCATTGAGGATGAAGCCTCAGCTATTCCAGGCCAAATTTCAGGCCCTATATATTAGTAACAAAATCTCCCACTATGAGTCTCAATTTTTAAATAAAACAAGGCACAAACCTACAAACTTTCATCAATGTTAGGTAAAAAAAATGACATATTCTACACCACACACATATTAGAAAACAATTTTATTATACAATAAAGTCAGTTTAATACAAAACAACATATGGACAGTGGCAATTGTCTAACTATATAACTCCTTATGAATAGAATATCACCTTATCATTCAACCCCTTTCCCCTCTTTGAAATAGAATTGGGGTTAAAGACGAATCTTAGTCTAGAGGAAATTCGCGCGCGTAACGACCTCAATGGACACTAGGATCATAAGGGGGGGGGGGGGTATCCATCTTGACACTTACCGGGTGTCCAAATTGTTGCATACCGTGGGGGGGGGGGGGGGGCTATATGTTTGACCCTTTATCTTTTTACCCCGTATCTTTCATTATATACCCTGTATGCTTTAAATTTGACCCACTATGTATTGTTCATTACCCATTTGTCTATTTTAAGCCAAAAAAAATTGGGGTGACCAAATTGATACATACGGGGTCCAAATTGATGCATACCGGGGGGGGGGGGGGGGGGGGGGGGGGTAATTGTTTGACCATCTATCTTAATTTTGTTGGTGTCCAAATTGATGCATACCGGGTGTCCAAATCAATGCATACGGGGTGTCAAAATTGTTGCATACCGGGGGGGGGGGGGGGGGGTTATATGTTTGACCCTTTATCTTTTTACCCCCTATCTTTAATTTTGTACCCTGTATGCTTATTTTTGACCCACTATGTATTGTTCATTACCCATTTGTCTGTTTTAAGCAAAAAAAATTGGGGTGACCAAATTAATATATACCGGGTCAAAATTGATGCATACCGGGTGTCAAAATAGATGCATACCCCCGGGGGGGGGGTTTAATTTTCATGATACCGGGTATCTCCACTCCTAAACTAGGATGCTGCCAAACTTATTGCATTTTATAAAGTAGTAAGACTATTTTGTTGCAACCTTGAAGATCTCGCAAATTGGTATGGTTTTAGCCTGTTTTCCTGATCTCCACTGCCTTGGCCTAAAATTTGGAATCTAGGCAACAAGTTTTACGTAAAGCCGTTGAAAAATCTTACGCGGCATTAATATAGAGTTGCAAACTTTTAATTTTCTATTTTTTTATTTTTATACATCATGTAATTATTTTTAATTTTAAAGGCAAAATTAAATATAATACTATTAAATACACCCAACATGTATAGTTTTTATGTTAAAATCAGGATTAAAATACTATTCTAGCATTTTTATGAAAAAATTAAAATGTCTAGAACAAATGTTGGCAACCTTGTATCTCATTTCCATGCCCGTCTTTTCTGCTTCTTACAAAAGTTTTTAAATTAATAACATGGTCCATGGACGTTATGTATGCCGACTAAAGATTAAAATAAAGTTATATTATATTATAAATAATACTAAACGAGTGAGAGAAAATTTAAAAAGATGTTTATAGCCTTAAACCGTTAAAAGCATAATTATTTATTTTTAACAATAACATACCTATTTTTCAGAATCACAATAAATATTTGGGGTTTTTGATGGAATGTTTTAATGATAATCCTTGATGCTCCTATTTTGTCCCACGTGTGCCAATATCCTTGAGGTTGAGGAGGGTCGTTCTGCTTGTTACAGGTTGGTTTTAGGTTATTCTTTGTATTTCTGCATTCATCTTTAGAATGTTATTTTGATTTAGTTTGGTTGGGCATATACAATATATATGTAACCAATTATGATGAAATTACTTAATTGTATTAGTTCTTGGCTGGGTACATGCTTGTTTTTATATAAAATGTGGCTTTAAGCTAGCAAGGACAGAAGTCTTTAAATTAGAAAAATTTCTTGTTTCATTTTTATATTATTTATAGATTTTCTTGCTCAACGTGTCCTTACGTTTACAATATCACCAAGCGCATCTCCAATCGTACCTACACAACTCTCAAAGAGGTCGACGACGTGTTGGGCGGTTCTGCGGCTTGGGAGAACGTCGATTCTACGGAGGAGAAGTGCCCCAAGTGTTCACATCTGCGGGCTTATTTTATGCAGATTCAGACAAGGTCTGCGGACGAGCCTATGACAACATTTTACAAGTGTTGTAGCCCTGATTGTGGACACAGGTGGAGAGAATAAGTGAGTTTAAAAGCTAATTTGTGATTTTGTTATTGATCAGATTATAAATAAGTTAGAATCATGCCCGAATTTACATCAGAACAAATCGCCAAAGTCGGTAAATTATTGAACAGTCCGGAAAGGCCGTTGAAGGAAAGATTTAGGGCTCTCTTTACTCTCAAAAATATTGGTGGCAAAGAGTCCATTGACTGGATTGCCAAAGCATTCGATGATAAATCTGCTTTATTGAAGCATGAAGTCGCCTATTGCCTTGGACAGCTACAGGACCCAGCTGCGATACCTATTCTTTCACAAGTGTTGGAAGACTCCAGCCGTGAGCCTATTGTTCGCCATGAGGCAGCTGAAGCACTGGGCGCCATCGGCACGTCTGAAGTAATGGATGTTCTGGTTAAGTATAGCAAAGATCCTGTCCCTGAAGTTTCAGAGACATGTCAAATGGCAATTGATCGTTTGAATTGGCTTGCCAGCGGTGGCAAAGATGATAAAGAAATATTCCAATCAGTGGATCCTGCCCCACCACTTGAAGAAAAAGACACAGCAAAGCTGACAGAAATTCTCTTAAATGAATCGCTTCCAATGTTCGAGAGATACCGCGCCATGTTTTCATTGCGCAACAAGGGCGATGATGAAAGTATTAAAGCTTTGGCCACTGGTCTCGACTGCAAGAGTGCCTTATTTCGTCATGAGGTTGCATTCGTCTTAGGCCAAGCGGCATCGCCTGCAGCAATTAATGAGTTGACAGTGCGGCTGCGCGACACCTCGGAGAATCCAATGGTGAGGCACGAGTGTGCTGAGGCCCTCGGAGGCATTGGACACAAAGGAGTGGAGGAGGAATTGAAAAAGTATTTGGGAGAAGAGGAGGCGGATGTCGTTAGGAAATGATAAAACTTTATTATATGCAGATTTTAATTAAGATAGTACTCTAATTTGACCTTGGAATTTAGCCAGTGTTCTTTCATTGGTTTCGTATTTTCGAGATATAGTGTATGCCAATCTAGTATTTCTTACCTATGGAAAGTTAGATTTTGATCTTGCTTATTTAAATGTATTGCCCCCCCCCCCCCTTCTATCCTGACGTAAACCTCACACTTTGTTTTTCTTTCATTGTTTTCCATTATTACTAACACTTGTTATTATCTAAATAAAGAATGAATACATCCATTTATTCCAATACATTTATTCTTTTTTCAGTGAGATTAATTAAACAACTGTGTTTTTGTTGTCATATTGAACACTATACTTTTAATATTCTTTTCATTTTTAGTAGCGAATTTACTCTATAATTAACTTTGTATATCGGTCTTTTATTCAGTCCGTAAGGCTCGGGAGATATGCGATTTTCTCCACTGCAATTTTTTTATGAATTTACCCCCTCTCAAAGGGCATCCAACTAACATAGTCCGTTGGTCTGTCGACCATGCTACAAAATACATATTTTTGAAAGCTTTCGTGATTTTCTGTAACAAACTATTATCTATTCTTTTTTATGACCACTGAATGTATTAAATATCTGTCCGCTTGTCCTATCATTTTTACTTATCGCTACTTATTGATGTTGTCTTCCTTGTTTAATACATGTTTTATCATTTTATTGTGCAGAGAGAGTTGTGTTGTTGCATTGGATATGGTGGATTATAACAACAGTGAAGAATTTCAATATGCCAATGCTTTGTCGGCGTAAAACAAATAAATGTGTATTTGAAAGACTTCCCTAAGAATACCCGTGATGATGAAGATATATATTTAAGAGAACAAACACTGCAAACACCTTATGTTATTTTTTTATTTAACAATATTAATATGTGCTAAAAACAGCTTTTTTCAATTGTTTTGATCACCATATATGTAAAGAAAATTCACCGATTCCAAGTGCGATAAAATATTTGTTATTTTAGACTGAAAATCCATTAAAATGACCACCGACTTTCCAGTACTTCAGAATGATCGCTTGCTACGGGCAGCTAAAGGCGAGGAAGTGGATTTTGTACCTGTTTGGGTTATGAGACAGGAATGTATTTTGATCTCGTATGTGAGTTTTGTAATTGCCAATTCCAGATTTAATTAAGGTCCATTAATCTAAAACTTTTCTCTGAATAAAATATGATTTTAATTTAAGTTCGAATTATGTCAAGTGTTCTTAAGACAAAATGCAAAAGAAATAGCATTTTATACATAGATTTAAATTATGATTACATTTTACTATAGTTAAGGTGATGAAATACACATTGGCGTGTACAGAGTTTTCTTGGGGGGTACGAACCTTGATGGATTCGCCTTAAAGAGTTGTCCATTTCGAAAGATACTTTTTACGAAATTTTAATTTTCCGAGAGATCATAAATGCAATAACAGGCTGGTAGATATTTACCCGAGTTCCGAGAACTTAGGGTGGAGCATGATTTTTTCAAGATTTGCAGAACCCCTGAACTGGCCTGTGAAATTACATTGCAACCAATCAGGTAAAGGATTTGCATTTGCATTATATTTGGATTAAATTCTATTAAGAATGTTTAATTGATTATCTTTTTAACTAGAAAGGCTGCTCTATGAACAACTTAGGATGTTATTGTATTTTTAGAAGTTTAATTGAAAGCTATGAATTCACTTTTCTAGAAAAAGATTTTTTCCTGGGTAATTATGATAGGTGATATCATTGAAAAACCTATACTTTCTAATCGTATATTGCGAGATATCATTTTAGAAACTGATACACAAACAATCCATTTCAACAAAAATGAATTATTTAAGATTACTTTTCAAAATTACTCACATCACTGAACTCTTCATAAACCTAGTACCTTTTTAGGAGATTTGAGCTTGACGCAGCCATCATCTTCTCTGATATTCTAGTAGTGCCCCAAGCTCTGGGCATGAAAGTTGAAATGAAACCTGGTGTGGGCCCAGTATTTGATAGCCCATTAGTTAATCCACAACATTTAGACAGGTAATTGAAAATTAAATATTACCGAAAGAATTTTTTAGTTACTTTCATAACTTAATAAGGCGTCTTTTATACTAATTTTACTCGTTTGTTAGTCTTTCAGTCAAAAGAATAATATTATTAATTAAACAGAAATATATTATTAAATTCCATTTATATAATTTAAACAAAACCTTGCCTATTTTACACTCATAATTTTATTGGATTGTTATATTGCTAAAGCTATATATTAAATTAAGATTGAATTTTTTTCATTATAGATCAACAATATTTAAAAGAGAATAGATATTTATTATTTATATTTAACGCATCGTATTATTGTCAGCTTTTCGCGGATATGAAAAAAAAAACAACATGATTAAAAATTATATTTATTTTAATTCGTGGAAAACTGTCTATAATTTAATGCTTTAATGATTTTTCTGTATGGCTGAGAACCGGTTTTAATGCAGTGGATATGTACAGGAAAAACTATTTTACATAGCTATGATAACTTCATTTTTATTTTAGGTTAATTATACCCGATGTGAAACAAGAGCTTAAATACGTATTTGATGCCATAACACTGACTCGTCATAAACTTGAGGGCAAGGTGCCCTTGATAGGGTTCACCGGTGCTCCCTGGACTCTCATGGCCTACATGATTGAGGGTGGGGGCTCCAAAACGCAGTCCAAAGCGAAGAAATGGCTGTATCAGCATCCAGAAGCAAGTCACAAGCTATTGAAAATTTTAACAGGAGTGTTTAATCACTTTAATGGTTATAGTTAAAAAATGCCCCTTACACCCCACAATTTCAATTTAGTTTAAAAGTGAAAAATATTTTTTGGGGGGTCATTTTTTTCATGATGCGATTTCTCTTGAAATGTTCGTGGTACCCTCCCCAAAATAGTTATAAACCTTCCCAGGACCTATGAAAAGCTACATTGTAAAGGAGAACCATATCGGTTCAGCGTTTAGCGAGATCCTTTGGTAGAGGCAGACATAACCAGACACTGACAGCCCCTTACTTTTATAAAAGGATAGAATTATTGTTCATATTTTAACTATCTTATAGAGATTGATCAAAAAATTAAACACAAAAACTTGTGCAGATGTGAATGTTGACTACCTGGTAGAACAAGTACGCGCAGGTGCACAGCTACTGCAAGTGTTTGAATCTAATGCAGAGTACCTGGGCCTTAGAGAATTTAAAAAGTAATACTTCAATATATTGTATAAGATAAAGCATGTTCTTCTTTTGCAATGCTAAATTGAATTTTTAGTAGCGAAGCTACTCTATAATTCACTTTGTCCGTCCGTCAGTCCGTCCGTCCGTCAGTCCGTAACGCTATGGGGGAAATTGGATTTACTCAGCTCCTATAAAAGATAGAATGCTGAAATTTTTTGACAACATTCCCACCATTAAGGAGCACAATTAACTATGAAACATCATTGGCGGTCGGACCGATTTTTAGCAGGTTTTAGGCTATTTTTATATTTTTCACATTTTTCTCCATATCTCATTCTCCAGTGTTTATGGTCCGATTTTCAAAATTTTTTCAGTTACAGATATCAAAATTAAATTTAAAGACACAACCATGAAGGCCAGACTGCCTTTTGAGCAGATTTTAGGCTATTTTTATATTTTTCACATTTTTCACCATATCTTGAAAAATTGAAAATCGGACCATAACACTATGGTCCGATTTTCAATTTTTTTTTCAGTTATAGATATCAAAATTAAATTTCCCGTCTTTTAAAGAAAACAACCATGATGGCCGGACTGCATTTTTAGCAGGTTTTAGGCTGTTTTTTATATTTTTAACATTTTTCTCCATATCTTCAAAGTGTATAGTCCGATTTTCAAAAATTTTTCAGTTATAGATATCAAAATTAAATTTCCTGTCTTTTAAAGAAAATAACCATGACGGCCAGACTGCCTTTTTGGCAGGTTTTAGGCTATTTTTTATATATTTTACACTTTTTTCCATATCTTCAGTATATATGGCCCGCTTTTCCCAATTTTTTAAGTTAAGGATCTAAAATTAATTTTTTTGTCGTTTTAAGTAAACAACCATGGCGGCCAGACTGCCTTTTATCAGGCTTTTGGCTATTTTTATATGTTTTACATATTTTCCCATATTTTTGTCTATTTTGATCCAATTTTCAAACTTTTATGGGATATCAGTATCAAAATAATTTTTCCCATTGTTATGAGCATCTTTAATATAATTTACTTTGACCATCGTCACCATACAAAATAAAACAAGGTTTCATGTCTATTTTATCCAATAAATCTATTCTTGATTTTAGTAAAAACCTTTTAAATCTACCTGTACGTATTCCCATCTACAATCTTTTGTGCTTCGCTACTTATGGATGTTGTCATCCTTGTTTGTTGTTTGATTTACGTAGAAGGTACCAACAAAGTATATCAAATCACCATCCGCTAAGATCAGTGTTGCGGATCCGCATTAATTGCATGCGGATCCGGATCCTCCAAATTTGGTCTGTGCGGATCTGGATCCGGATCCGGTTCCGGATCATTGACAATAAAAATAAAATCACCGAACAGAGGTATACGAAAAGGGAAGGAAGATTATATACAATGTGAGAGAGAAGAATGTGGGAGTGAATCAGCTGATCTTAACAAGGTTACCAGATATTTCAAAATTTGTAAGTGATTATTTTATATAAATTTAGGTAGATTTTTCCATAAATTTATACCCCAGGATCCTCACTATGTAAATCTTTTACTTACTATATTTTACTTTTAGATTTGTGTTGCCGACCCTAATTGACATAAACAAGCGGGTCAAAGCAAAATTGCAAGAGGAGGGATTAGAACAAGTTCCTATGACCGTATTTGCGAAGGTAAAGTCTATGTATGAATAATATGAAGGAGGGAATATGAAAAAATGTTTTTAGTTCTCTTCATTTTATTCATTTTCCCCCTCCTACATATTTGTTTCCCCCCCCCCCCTTTTAGCAGGGGGATCCCATGCAAAATATACAACACAGAACAATTTAATTCAATAATAACTATTTCTGAAATTTTCCTACCATGCAAATATATCGGTCAATTTTACTTTTTAGGGAGGGCATTTTGTTCTGAAGGAGCTGGGAGAGTCCGGGTATGATGTGGTTGGCTTGGACTGGACAATAGAGCCACAGGTTGGCCGTCAGCTGGCTGGTGATAAGGTCACTTTGCAGGTACATGAATTACCCTCTACTTGTCTTATTTCTTTAATTGTGGGAAAGTAAACCTTACAAAGGTATTTCTAGGCAGATTTTGAAAGGGAAATTCGGATCCTAAGTTTAGAATTGGCTTAGGCGACCAATGTTATTTACAACTTACAATGCTAAGAACTTTATTAATATCAATGTGTCTATGCTACAGTTCTATTAGAACATAAAATAACATTTGATTTTATTTAAATCTAATGCTTTTAACTTAATTTTTTTTTTGATGAAGAGGATGTTTTTTTTAAAAAAACCTTTGACACTAAAGGTTAACCTATACATTATTCATGTTAAAGGGAGTTTACAAACCTTTTTCTACCCTTCTTTCTTTATTAAAGATTTCATTTTGTTCAGGGTAACCTGGATCCGTGTGCCCTGTATGCTCCAGCTGATCACCTGGAGGATATTGTCAAGGAGATGGCCGCCAAGTTTGGAAATAACAGGAAAATACACTTCTAAATATTTACTTGTATTATCTAATTATATTTATATTAATATTAATCTGTAGCTTTCTAAGGTGTTTCTTTAATTCAACGATATTATATTATTAGTTTTTTTAAACAGCGTAATTTCTAATCAAATGTCCCCTTCCTCCCGGGTAATATGTACAAAAGACAGGGGTTTAAGAAATCTTATCTTCCCTCCCATTACAGAAAAATAGTTGGTTTTACATGAAATATTATTCTCTATTTACCAAAAGTATATGAGATATAATTCTTGGTCTTTACAAGTATTAATAATAACAAGTGTATTGTTATTCACAGGTGGATAGCCAACCTCGGGCATGGAATATATCCAGATATGGACCCGGAGTCGGTCAAAAATTTTGTCACGTTCATCCATAAATATACAAAATCTCCTTAAACTGTCATCAATCTAACCTAATCTAGCTATGTAGTTGTTAAAAAAATTTCAAAATGGAAAGTTTCATGAAGGGGTTTCTTAGCATAAATATATTTAAAATCTATAAGTAAATCTTTCTTTGCGTGGTTTATACAATGATATTAAAATGTTGTTAAATTGCATTATTTATACTTCAATGTTGGTAACTTTTAAAGGAACCATCATCATGGAACTATCTTTTTAAAGGATCTGTGCATGGTAAAATGTTCCTGGTAACGATTATATCCAAAATCTATAATTAAAAAACTTTTGCCGATTAATATATTGTGCGAGCATAATCTATACGTTCTATCGTTTGGCCGTTAGCAGCCTTTAAAGTTCATAGACTTTTGAAGGTAGTCTTTTCCACGAACATTTTACCGTGAACTGCACTAGATCCATTTTAATTTACATACAAACAAAGGCCGTCACAAATGTCATAACACAATGCATGTTCTTAGCATATGGCACATACATTCCTTTTGTAAATGTAGAACTATTTGAATCTCTTTTTCTACCAAATCACAAAAAAAGTATTTATAGAAGTTATTTGTTCTGTAGTATTGAGTATAGCACATAAATAGGCGATTTTTTAAGAATTATAAATATAAAATAATGTCATTGGGAAATGTGTTCTGTTATAATGGATATTATATTACTTGGATGTTACACAAGATTTTCATGTTCCTTGCTAAAGTGAAACTCGCAAAGGGCTAAAACAACGATGCCCCCTTTACCCTATCACCTCTCCTCCTACTGGATGAACGAACTGACCAATAAACAAATTCCATATAAGCAAGCTAAATTGATATCCACGTTTATTCTCTATCCATTTCTGTTAATGATAGATATTTATTATTCCGTCCATATTTATTTGCTCAGCTGTTATTATTTGTAGTATTATTTTGTTAAAATGTTCAGATATTATAATGTTATCAGAATATCATTCTTTTTGTTAAAGAAATTTTGAATTTTAGCACAAGTTCTATTATTTTAAATGTTAGGGAAATTACTATTTCTAGTTACATTTAGTAGTTTATTAGTATATTGTAATATATGGTTTTAACAATTCTAATTTAATGTATTTATTATTTTTATATGTATTTTAGTATTTTTATAGGAAATTTGCATTTCAGAAACAACATAATCAAAAACAAATTGGCTGTTTTAAAAAGTTATAATAATGAGTGAACCAGGAGAGGGGGGCGGGGAGAAGGAGAAGAAACCGAAGCCGGCGCTGTTTCGTCTTAATAGCAAGACGAACAGCGGCGGCGGAGGATTTTCGAGCCCGCTGTCCACTGGTGGGAATAAACTAGGCGCCAGGGCATTAGGAGTGACACCTTTAAATAGATCTAGTTCGGGGAGTGGTGGGGCCAGTTTATTTTCCAGCCCCAACCGAACTAGTGGACTTCAGTCTTTTAAGCCAAAAAGAGACCTAACTTTGGGCAGCGCAGGTGTGAAGGGCCTTACCGGCGGCAGCCCCGCTGCTATACCGCCATTGAAGTCGGTGACAAGTGCCACTCCGGCGGCTGCTAAGCCGTTAGAACGAAAAAAGTTTGTGCCAAATCTGAATGTGACCCGCCAAATTAAAAAAGAAAACAATGGCGACTCCGCTGCTACAAATGGCGGCAGTGGAAAACGGCGGCGTGACAATAACAAATCCGAACGGCGAGAGAAGAATAATCGGGACAGGCCGACACTTATTCAAACAGATTCTATATTTTCTGAAGGTAATAACTATCTTATCGATCATTAAGGGGGGTGGGGGGGGGGGGGGGGTTACTGCAACCATCTCGTAATCAATGTATAAATGACACTTAGAATTCGAATTTTGATCTCAAATTTTGCATGAGTAATCCTTGGTAGGTATATTTTCCCTAATTAGAACAAAAAGTTGAAAAAGTAACGGCTCAGCCGTTTAGCCGTTTTTTGGCTATTTTTAGGGCAAATCTGTCATAAATTAAAATTATGTAAGAATCAACTTTTTAAACATATTTTTGCCTTAAATCATGTGAAGTGATACAAAAAGACATTTAGATTTCTAGTACCAGCAACTACCGGCTAGAACCGTTTGAAAATGTTTTGGAGCGGAAAAGAGTATTATGTGTAGATAGGTTTCGTGATGAATTTCCCTTGAAAATGGCCTTAAAATAGCTAAACGGCTGAGCCGTTAGCCGCTACTTTTCCTACTTTTTGTTCGATTTAGGGAAAATAGACCTACCAAGGATTACTCATGCAAAATTTCAGATCAAAATTCGAATTCTAAGTGCCATTTATACATTGATTACGAGATGGTTGCATTAACCCCCCCCCCCCCCCCCCCCCCCCTTATTTGATAATTAATGTCGCTTTAACAACATTTAATTCAAGTTGCTTCTACCCTAGCCTGTAGTGGAGGGCAGGTGAGATAAAAAAAAATAGCCTTTAACCAGCTCAATACATTTATATAGCTTCCCTGAAAAGCCCAATTCAGATCAGTGATTTCTGAGATCTTAATCTTCAGACAAAAAACCTTACTATATATTAATGGATGATCAATTAACTAGTAAATATTATTATCAGGCGTTGGTGGTGATCCTTTACGGCGGCGGTTTGGCGGTGTAAGTTACCGTGATGGCGGTGACGGCGGCGGCCCCGAGGCGTCTGCAATGATACGGCCAAAGCTGGAGCTCGGTAAAACCTGTGATAAAGAGGAGGAGGAAAGGAAACTCAAACTTATTCTCAGGTACTAATCATTTTGAAGCTACAAATCGCATCGTATTATAGACAGCTTTCCGCTGATATTAAAATGAAAAAAAAATAAGACTAATTCTGGTTTTGTTAGCCCCGAAGGGCAGAAGGCTCGAGCTAACAAAATAGGTTTATATTTTATGATTTTTATTTTAATATTCCTGGAAAAATGTATGTAATTCAATTCCAAACATGATTTCATATTATGGATGAGAACCGGTTCTAGTCCCGCAGATATTAATAGGTTTCGAAGCCATACGGGAAAAATCTTTCAAGGTTTCTGATAAGTCTAAAAATTGACCCAAACAAAAATGTATCGGTTCAGTGGTTAGCGAGATCCGTCGGTACAGACGGGGAGGTTAATAAGTCAATTCCTGATAATTTTTTCTTAATAGTTTCATATTTTAGTGGTGACTTTATTGATGACCTTAAACATGGAAACTTTCTACCTATTCAACTACCCATGATAGATACTGGTAAGTGTTTTATTCTACTAAAGAATATGTAAGTCATTTTTTGAAAATTAAAACTAATATGTAGACTTGTTACCTTTCTCGTCATTTTTAAATCCAAAGGACCTCGAAAACAATGATCTTCAAAAAGAACAGATTTTTTTCAAAATATGAATTGGCAAACAGTGAGCATTTTAAATTGAGAGAATAGCGGGGGGAGGACCACTCTCCATAACAGCAAATGTTATACTTTCGGCTATTTTATCAGGGAGGGAGAGGACATACACTAGTCCCTAAAGTTTTTATAATAACAATTTTTTACTCATTGGCTTTGGGGATTTTTATCAAATCCTGATTTGTTGGTTCATTAAGTTGGCTGGCCAAACCTTTAATCTACTAATTGTAATTTACAGAATGGGTAATTTTGAGTATCATAATTGGGGTCGGGGATGTACTTCAACTTTTCAGCCATGTCTTATCCCTTTGGTCCCCTGATTTAAACATTATTATTACTAAAACTTTATTTGTATCAGGTAAAATATTTAAAGAAGAAAAGCAAGAAGTAAAAGACATGGACCCTGATGAAATAAGGCCTAGACTTCTCAATAAAAAGGTAATTCAAAATACCTAGATAAAAATTTACTGATAAACAAAGAAGTAATACGACTGTTAATCTTTCGTCTCTTATCAGGTAGCTTAACGACATATTAACTTTCACAATGTTTTAGAACATTGAGAAGGTGAAAAAAACGGTTCTAATCCTGAGAATCGTGTCATTTTACTATTATCTGAAAGAACGGATAAGGTTTTCAAATGATAACAGCTAAACTTGATCTTCAGATATAGAATCAAAGAATTGGTTTTGTAAAGGATTATTAAACTATTTGTCTTTAATAAGTAATCTTAGTCAGGTAAAAGAGTTAAGCTAAGGACGTCCAATGTATTTTTTATTAGTCAAATCCCCAATTGTTTGGAATAGGGCTCTGGTTTATTGTTGTTAAAGAAACTAACATTTAAAAGGCAAATTAATCCACTCGCCATCGCATACTCCTATAGTAAGAGAGGGGGGAGGGGTTACAGACAACATCATGCCAAGGTGATTAAAGTGTAATACATTCTTCAACGAAATCTTTCAAAAATTAAGAATTTCCTTGATTTTAATAAAATTGTTAAAATGCATTTTCAGCGCTCAGAATTAGACAGTGACGATGACGATGATGAGAATATTGATGATCCTCACCACCACTCTGCTGCAGCACCCACTGAACAACCTGTGATAAACAACAAGGAAAACCTGCCGGGATTCATTCCTCCCGTGGCGGATGTCCTCAAAAAATCTAGCTCTCAACTTATTTTCTTCCAGGTAAGAATAAACACTTTTTTATAGCCCCTAGAGGCCTTAGACCCGGGCTAACCAAACTGGTATTAATATTACAATTCTTCATTTTATTATTCGTAGAAAACTGTCTGTTAAACGATACGATACTAGATTTTTCAGTATGGCTGTTAACCGGTTTTAATCCAGCGGTTATTAATCGGATTCAAAGCCATACTGGAAAATCATTAACACAAACATTGGACGTAATCTCTCTTGTTTCCAGTTACCTGACAACCTACCTGTGCGTCTAAGCGCTGAGGTCGACCAGAAGACCGACGGCACGCTGACCGGCGTCGAAGGGCGGCTCGGCGAGCTTCAAATACGCAAAAGCGGAGCTTGTCAGCTGGTTCTCGGCGGCCGTAGAAGTGGTGGCGCCACCAGCCAAGGGAACGGTACGGGTGAAGGACAGAAGAAGAATCTAGTACAAAAGTTTGATTTAGAAGTTGGAACACAAGTTGGATTCTTACAGGTCATTTTTAATTTAATCATTTCATTATTTTTTATTTCATATGATATACAAATGAAAAGACTTGTAGATTTATTGCTGCTAAACTTTTCTTATTGTAATTCCTAACTTTTGAACCCGCGGCATTAGCGTGATTGGTAACATGTCGGGAGGTGTCGGGTTCGAGTCTTGAACACACCGCGTCATACTAGAGACGTTGGAACATGGTACCTACTGCTCCTATATCTGGCGTGTGACATTCATACTAATAGTAAGAGTAGGGGTAATGCCTTGGTCATAAAATGGCGCAACTCTATACCATACACAGTTACGACTTTTTGACAAATGTAGTGCAATCAAAGATTGGTTGTCTGCTATAATTGGAATGTTAGTGCCTTTGATCTTACTACAAAAGGAGTGGCCCTGCGTTGTTATCAACCGTCCTCCAGAGGTACTCATCAATGTTTAATTCAGGACCTTGTATCTATCCGGGTACCTCCCATGCCAGAACAGGATGGAGAAATGACCGTTCTAGGTCACATAACCAACAGGCTCATAGTCTCTCCCAACTGGGACTCACTCCTTCAAGAGTCAGGATTTGACCAGGATCTTGCCTAGTACCCATTGCTGCTCTGTATGTTTGTTAAAAGACCTCGTCACTTATTCCATAGAATAATTATAAAATAAAACCATTACAATAGTAAATACCTATCAATGTAAAACATAATCTATATTTTTGTTTTCTATACGAAGCAAATTCATATTTTAAATATACCTCAAATTATCAGATTCCTACATAAAATATGTATTTTAAGAAAATAAGAATGCCATATTAATAAAAATGTATTTTTGTTGCTTTTTTCAAAAGATTTTCAAACTTAAATTATTACAATAATGATTTTTCTTATGCTTAAGACTATTATTCTTTTTTTTGTAGCCAAAAAAATATGATTGAAATCCATCAATGTCATACAAAAAATTACATCCGTCTTGAAAAAAACGATAGAACCTTTAATTATTAGATTGCCATAATTATTTTAATGTTTTTTATACATACTAGCGGCTACGCCCCCTAGAAGCCTCTAGGGGCACTTAAGGTAGGAGGGGGGAAAGTCGACCTCATCCCATTTTGAATTTTTCAAAAGAGTAAAAAAATATTTTTTTGGGGGGGAGGGGGTGAAATAATAGTTTTAAACCTTCCCAGGACATATAAGAAGCTTCACTGTAAAGGGGAACAAAATCGGTTCAGCGGTTAGCGAGATCCTTCGATCCTTTTTATACATACTAGCGGCTACGCCCCCTAGAAGCCTCTAGGGGCACTTAAGGTAGGAGGGGGGAAAGTCGACCTCATCCCATTTTGAATTTTTCAAAAGAGTAAAAAAATATTTTTTGGGGGGGAGGGGGTGAAATAATAACCTTCCCAGGACATATAAGAAGCTTCACTGTAAAGGGGAACAAAATCGGTTCAGCGGTTAGCGAGATCCTTCGGGACAGACAAAAAACGCTTACTACTTTATATAAAAGGATATTTAAGTGAGATTTTAAACTTCTTCAAGACGTGTTTGATGTCGCATTTTATTATAGACAACTTTCCGTGGATGTTAAAATGTAATGTTAAAACCATTTTTGTTAGCCCCAAAGGACCAGGCTTGTAAAACGGGTATTATTTTTACTATTTTCGTTTTATTATTCGTGGAAAATTGTTTGTAATACGATGCTTTAATTGATTTTTCAGTATGACTTAAAAATAATAATAAACGGTTTCGCAGCCATTCTGGAAATCTGATTTATATTGCGGATTTTTTTTATTTCTTAATTAATGTGTAATATATTTGTTAATCTAATTTTGTTATTATATTTTCTAGTCTTAATAAAAATGTGTTTATTTAAATAAATAAAACATCACAAAAACTATTGTTTTCTTTTGTATAACCTTTTAATTAAATAAATGTGCGAAAAAACAAGAACGACAACATCCTTAAGTAGCGAAGCACAATTCAAAGAATTCTGAAACGGCTAAACTGATAAAGCTTTGCTTTTATTGGAAAGCTTAATGTATTTATTTTCTGCGGAGGGTAGACTTCACCCTCCCTGCATTTTGTTAAATGCTGAGGTTAGGGGTGAATTATCTATTATACAAAGTAGAACGATGTCTGTCTGTCTGATTGTAGCAAAGGATCTCGCTAACCGCTGAACCTGTCGGGTTCTCCTTTACTTGGTAGCATCTCATAGGTCCCGGAAAGGATTATAACTATTTTGGTGGAGGAAACCCCACCACCCTTCTAAGAAAAATCAATAAAAATATTCTAGAGACTTGAACGAAACATAGACACGAAAAATTTTAATATTCAAGAGACTTGAATGCTACTAGAGGTCTCTAGGGGCGTAGCCGCTAGTTTTAGTTAAAGTATAAAACAAGGAAATGTGTTTCTCGTATTCATTCGAATCTGGTGGATAGGAACCGGTTCTCATCCATACAAAAAAAAACTATGTCTAGCATCGTATCATATCTAGCTTTCTACGAATATAAGAATGTACAATCATATGATTAAAACCAGTTTTTTAGCCGGTGCCTTCAACACCTCAGGGCTAAAAAACTGGTTTGAATCTCATAATTGTACATTCTATATCCGCGGAAAGCTGTTTATAATTCGATGCGAGAAATAACTATTCCTGTAATTTCAATAATTAAATTACTTTAAGGTTTTGGTTACGCTAATTGTTAAGTAATTATGATATCATTAAGCTGAAGTGTATTGTTAATTACTCATAAACAGGTGAATCTTCCAAATATGAAAATTATAAACAAGGACAATTTATGTCCTTAACTACCGCACTAATAATATGTAGCGGACAGACCTATAGTAAGAGAAGCTGCGCTCCATCTGAATATTAAATGTATTGCCAATAGGGTTGGCAACCGGAATCCACCCAATTTTTGGTTAATTTTGGAATCCTTTTTTTTAATAGCGGATTCGGATTCTTAATTGTTAGGCTAAAATTAGCGTCTTGAGTTGTATTGGTCCGAATATAAACTTTAATTTTTAACAGTCATTTTGGCCGCTGTAGGGTCTAGAAATAGAAGAAAAGCTATTGTGAAAAAACGCAGCTTTAGGTTCTGCCCAGTACCCGGTAAAATTAATCCCTTAATTGATTTTTTTAAAAGCCTTTTAAAATATTGCTAAAATCCGGATCCGGAATCCGTCAAAAATAAGAATTCGGAATCCGTTTTATTTTTGGACGGATTCTTGTAAGAAATCGAATCCGGTCCAAAAATTAGACGGATTGCCATCGCTTATTGCAAATGTGTCTTATTTTAGGAAACCATAATTTTAACTTGTATAGTCGTTGAGGAATTGATTCCTCCCCCCAAAAATATACAAAGCGCTCTAAACAGCAAAGCTAAAAAGAGAAGAAAATTTAACAGAAAAAAAACGGAAAAGTCCTGTATATAGAGTGGCCTCTACTATATAAAGTAAGAAAGACACATTGACAGAATCTTATATAGAGTAGCCTTGCTACTTAAACTTATGGAAATACAACGAACAATAAAAAGCCATCGTAAATTGCCTTAGAACAACAGTTTGACATATGTCGTCGTCTATGCCATTGGGAACCAAATATTATCCGCTGGATTAGAACTGATTCTCAGCCATGCTAAAAAATCATGCATAGCTTCTTGTTAAAGACAATTTTCCACGAATATTAAAATAAATTCATTGAATTAATGCCAAATTTGCTAGCCTGGTACATCCTTTTATCTTTTTTAATAATAAAATCCGCGGAAAGCGATTCGATAAATAACTAGGCAGTAACCAAATGTGCAAAATCACAAAAAGTGTCATCGGCTATCCCATTAGTTAGGGTTTCCT
Organism: Acartia tonsa; assembly: GCF_053477335.1. Lineage (NCBI taxonomy): Eukaryota > Metazoa > Arthropoda > Copepoda > Calanoida > Acartiidae > Acartia > Acartia tonsa. The sequence goes on along the minus strand of NC_137263.1, from coordinate 51,970,971 downwards.
AAGTCTTACTTGCATAATACTTTATATTTAACTATGTAATACTATTGTAAAGGATTTATTCTTATATAACTTATGATTCCAAATTTTTCAAATCATAAATTTGATTTTCAATTAGATATTTTTCCTTTTTAGTTTTTTTTTATATTGGGTATAACTATATTTATGGTGATTCCTATGACAAATATGAACAATATCATAAGCGCAGTATTGTAAAAACACTTAATATTCATTTCTCGCATCGTATTATAAACGGCTTTCCGCGGATATAGAATGTACAATTATAAGATTAAAACCAGTTTTTTAGCCTCGAGGTGCCGAAGGCACGGGCTTAAAAAACTGGTTTTAATCTTATGATTGTACATTTTTATATTCGTAGAAAGCTGGATATAATACGATGCTAGACAAAGTTTTTTCGTATGGATGAGAACCGGTTCTTATCCACCGGATTCGAATGAATACGAGAAAAAAAATTTACAACTATTCAACTCTATTTTTTTTGCGTCTCTAGTTGCTTCGTCCCTTGTCTCTTGGGAAGTGCGGGAGGAAAGGTCAGGAAAATAGCCTAAAACCACCCCAAGACAGTTTCTAGAAAAGTACATTTAATTCTGATTTGCATTTTCCGAGATCTTAAGCTTCAGACAATAAAAACTGTACTACATTATATTATAGGATGATTGTTATTCCATTCGTCCTATTGTTCAACTTCGTTTTCTATGGAAGTTGTCATCCTTGTTGGAATATTTTCTTAAGAAAACTGAAAATATTGCTGTACTAACAAAAAGTTCACCCATAGAGAGAGATTTCAGGGAGGGAGGGAACATTGGGCTGTTTATTACACTAGCCCCCAAAGTTTTATTCTGGTGTTTTCTTATTCGTTGGCCTAACTACTTTGGAGTCATTTTAGTGATCTTTTCCAAAAGTTTAGTGTTCAAATGTTTCAACCTTTATGTGTAATTTACATAAGGGGTAATTTTGTGTATCATCATCAGGGTCGTACATAAATTTATCGGCCATTGTCTTATCCCTTTAGCTCCCTGAAGAGAAATGGGTGGAAATAATTTAACGCGCACATTCTTTCTATATAATACATTGGTATTTCGTTCGTTATAATAACCACGCACCCCTACCCCCCTCCTAAATAGCATTATACCCGCCCCTCTCAAATCTTTCCCTTTTAAAGATTTAATTCATTTAAATTTCTAAATTTTAGCATCATATCAGTTGGAAAATATATATTATAGTTATAATAATTTTTATTTAATTAATGAAATGTTTCAAAAATTAAAAATAAAGAGTTTAGTCTTTGTAAAAATAAAGATAATTTTTCTTTTTATACAAAAATAAGACAAAGTGAGTTGCTTTAAACAGAACAATATTAATTTGTAAATTCATACGTTATAATGCAAATATAGACATTCATAAGCTTATTAAATATCCTTACAATAAAGTAACAGGATGTGACATGTCTGTTTGTTTGTTTGTCTGTGTGTATGTCTGTTTGTCTGTACCGAAGGACATTAGGCTCTTTATTGCACTAGACCCCAAAGTTTTATAGAAATGTTTTCTTATTCGTTGGCTTAACATCATTGGGGACTTTTATTAAGTTGAGTGTCCAATCGTTTCAATCACTAATTGTGAAGGATTAATTTTGTTTATCATCTTTGGGGATGTACATTAATTTATTGGCCATTGTCTTATCCCGTAAATTAGCTGTCAACTCCATAATCTCCAATGGGAATTACTCCTTCTTCAATCCCAATATTTCTCATAGATTTTTATTTTTTTTCCCAAACTCCTCCCATTTATATCAAAGCAACCTATTGTTCATTTATACTATAGAGAAGCACCGCTACTCCTCCCTATTCCTTTTTGTTCATCAAACCAAAATAATATGTGCATGCAAATAGAAAAATAAGCCCCAAGAGGACTCTAAAGGGGGGGGGGGTCAACCCTTCACTTTACATTCCATTTTTTAAAAACAATTTTTTTAAAAATGTATAGTAGGGTCTCTTTTTTCTTGAGTCGATTTCTCTTGCAAAGAGTAGCAGTACCCTTCCCCAAAATAGTTATAAATCTTTTCAGTTCAATAATCCTTACTCCCTAAAAAATTTCAGCTTTTAATACTAAACCAAGATTTTAAATTATAAATTTTCCCCCAAAAAAGATGAAATTATATTAAAAATAATTTCTCCTGTGTTATTTGTGTCTTATAAGTGAGTGATGTGATTTTTAAAATATTTTTTAATTTGTATAATTAAGACTGTTTGTGTGTGTGTGTGTGTGTGTATGTGGTTATTAAAATACAATTAAAAATTTGCTTCTTAAAATATATTTTAGCCCAGAGCGTGGCGTGATACCAAAATTTAGGAATTTAAATAACTTCAACAAAGGTTTACAAGCCGTTTTTCTATCTCACTCTCTTTCTTTCTTTCTCTCACACACACACTCTCTCTCTCTCTCTCTCTCTCTCTCTCTCTCTCTCTCTCTCTCTCTCTCTCTCTCTCTCTCTCTCTCTCTCTCTATCTCTATCTCTCTCACGCAAACCCCATAAATTATCTCTGTGAGTTCCCATAAGCTCAAGAGCAAAGCTTTTCAACATGTCTTGTTCTTATTGGTCGGTTGGTATGTCACTGGGTCGCCGTGGCTCGAATGTGATACATACAAAAACACGAATTCTGAAGCTTTTGTGCTTTAATACAATATCGTCCTTTTTGAGTTAATGAATGTAAAATATACGTGGATGTTATGACAGGGAAAAAATTGTCGTCAATTTAGCTTGCTAACATGGAGCTCGTTTATTGGCCAGTTCGTTCATTCAGTTTAAGGGGAGGCAATGGGTTGAGGTGGTTATTTTATCCCGTGCAGGTTTCACTTTACTAGAGAACATGAAAATCTGGTGTAAGATCCAAGTAATAAAATATCCATTTTAAATGTACAGTTACCAGCCGCACAAATATAATTTTATATCAGAAGCCGTCAAAATTCCGCCGCTGAATCCCTTGTTCTGCGTTAAATGTATATTATCAACAGCTAAAATGCAGAATGGTTTTAAGCAGGGCTTGGCAGTCGAACTAGCCTCAATTTTAAACCAGCTTATGTTTTAATAAATAAAATTCCGAAAAGATGGCTTGATTGTTTAGAAATTTGTTTAGACAATACATCCAACTGAATTTTGAAGTTATTCAATGCCGATTTAACTAAGGCTTACACACGACTGCCGAGCCCTGGTTTAAAGAAGGGTGAAATGAAAACTTTAGCTGACATATTTCTAACGGTGTTATCCTTGTTTACTTTGGATGAGTTATGGTTACGGGGATATCAGGAATTTGACCCATCACGGGGGGAGCGTGGGGGAAAAAGTTTCTTGAGCCCCCCCAAAAATGGTTCTCTGGTTTGGGTGGATAAAGGTGTGTAAAAATACGAGGACAATTTGTTTATAAGTAGCGCAGAAGTGACAATGACAAAGGTTCAAATAAAAAGTTACCTTCTATAAAAGCAACACGATATCTGTCTGTGTGTGTGAGCCGAAGGATCTCGCTAACCACTTAACCGATATGATTCTCCTTTACATTGTAGCTTCTCATAGATCCTGGGATGGTTAATAACTATTTTCCCAAGAGAAATCGTCCCAACCCAAAAAATTACTTCCCCCTCAAGGCCTCTAGGGTAGTAGCTGCAAGCTATAAATATCTAAATTATGAAATGATTAAAATTCGCGCCAAAAAAACAAGAAGGCTATGCAGCAGTCAGTTTTCTAAGCGAAGTTACACGTACGTATAGAGATCTTAATTTTAGAAAAGCCTTGCTTTGAAAAGGTGGTTTTGGGGGGAAGGTGGCATGGTTGAAAAGGGATGTGTGGAAAGGAGCACTGCATTGAAAAGAATTCAGGCAGTTTGCTTTGCTTTGGGGGAGGGTGGGGGGGGGGGGGGGTTGAGACGGTTGGTATAAGATGCCTAAATTCCAAGCAACAGGTTCCTTTCCTTCCTTCCCCACCATTGGTTAATCCCCCCCAACCCATATTAACCCCCTCTCCCCCTCATACAGGAAGTTATAACGACTATGAGCACCAAAAAATTTCATATATGTATAAAAAAGAAAAGTAATTGGTTTAAGATTTTTAAACATTATAAAAACTATGCTCTTTTAGAAATGAAAAAAAGCACTAAATAATCATATTCATTAGTTTCTTTAAAAACAGATCTATAAAGAAATTTTTATAAACCAAAATTCCTTATATGGTTGAATTTAAAACTCCTCCTATTAAAGGTAAAGAGTGAGAGAGGGAGAAAGAGAGAGAAGGAGATAAAGAGAGAGAGAGAGAGCGCCTAAGCGCGCCGAGTTTGAAATTCTTTAAGAAAATATTTGGTAATGGGGTGCTTTTAAACAGCTTTGCTCAGCTTAGTATAAGAAATACTTGGATTGTGCTACTATATTCTAATTTAAAGAATTATATTTTCATAAACCTTCATGGTTTTAACTTTAAATAAATATTAATAATATATCATTTCAAAGACATAAAATGTGATAAAAAATGATGATTTTGTTATCAAGTGAAAGTATAAATATGATAAGAAATTGTGATTGGAAGAGGGAATAATTGATATTTTAGGTAATTTAGTTTTCTTTTTTAGTTTTTTATTTCATTTTAAAGTTGACATTGTGAGATAAATGGTAATTTTTGTTGTAAACAAATATTATATTCATTAAAAACGCAGCAATAGCAATCATTATCTAAATATGACAGTTTTGAGCAGTTAATTTCAATAAAAATAAAATATGATGGGGTTTTTTGAGGGGGGGGGGGGGGTCGTTTATTCATTTTGCTGGGGTTTGGGTGTGACCCAACCCCTAAGGAAATAGCTTAATACCACCGCAGTACCAACATAAATATACCATGAGAAGCACAAAATTGTCGGTCCATCAATTACCGAGATCATAAGATTCAGATTAACGGACGGACGGACGGACAGACATCGTTCTACTTTGCATTAAAGATATTTGCTCTTTTAAGCACCTGTTACGATGTTTTTTTTTGTATCCCCCCCGTGTGGCACCTGTATTTAAAGAGCATTCAATATTATTTCATGCATCTGCCATATATTAAACCATATGTATGTATACATACATATATAAATATATATATTTTTATCTATAATACAAAGTAGCTAGATGTCTGTCCGTCCCTTAAGATCTCGGTAACCACTGAACCGATCGGATTCTACTGTTCAGGGTATATACCTATTGGTCCTGTGGTGGTTTTAAGCTATTTTCTTGAGGGGTGGGACACCCCCAACCCCCCCAAAAACAAAAAAATCCCCCCATTTCTTTGTTCACGTAGAAGTTGGTTCACATAAACTACATTTTAATTACCTTTTGGGCAAAGCCTCTAGAGGTTAGGGGCGAAGCCGCTAGTGTATTATAAAAATAATAAAAACAATGATGACAACATCCATAAAGGCGAAGCTTTTAAACGGTAGGACAAACAAACATTACACTTGTAGAGTGTAAGAACTGAATAATCAGAATATGAATGTATAAAAGTGGAAACAAAATTGTAAGTAAATTTGTTGAAAAAAGCTTAAATACAGGATGTAGTTTGAGGACACACTTACACTTTTAAGACGTGTTTATAAAGATGCTTCGCTTATAACATTGTACTTTGTTGTAATAAGAATCAGTTTAAAAATCAGATCAATCGGAAAATTATATCACATTAAGATTCGTTTTTAAAAAGTTAAAAATCAACTTGTTTAAAATGGACGCACGGACATTCTGGTAACGATTTTATAGTTGCTACGCTTACTAAATCGTACCTAACTACTACAGAAATCACCATGCAAAGAAATAGATGGAACAATTCTAACATGCCTAAATTTTAAAAAGCTATCCGTCCTGGACGTACGGACAGACAGACCCTAAATAGACGTCAAAACTTTAAATGAAGATTCCTGACACAATAGGGAAATAAAAAAGCACGATTCATCACCATCATTTGCATTGCCGTAAATCATTAAAAATATTTTAATTACTAATGGTGTTTATTCCTTATTTATTTTTTAGCAATAGGCGCAGTCATAAAACATTGTGATATCCAGGGAGGAGGGGACATTGGGCTGTTTATTACACTAGTCCCCAAAGTTTTATAATAACACTTTATTATCCCTTAACAACTTTCGGGACTTTTATTGAATTTTGATTGGGTGGTTCATTAAGTTAAGTGTCCAAACGTTTTACCCATTTATTGTATATCACAGCAGGGATAATTTTGTGTACCATCATTGTGGATGTTAATCAATATATCGACCATTCTCTTATCTCTTTATATCCCTGATAGTATCGATCATATATTTTATAATAAAAAAAATTTTTATAGGAAGATAAAACTGTCAAGAACATAATGCTGTTACAAAGCTCCAGCCATATTCCGCAGCTGGCAGCTGGTGTCAACAGCTTGCTAACCAGAGGGAAGCTGCTAGACATGACCCTTGCAGCTGGTGGCAAGTCTATAAAAGTTCATAAAGTGGTGATGGCGGCTGCTAGCAAATACTTTGAGGTAGTTTTCTTATATAATTATCAGGTGGCTGGTATTAAGGTATGCATCATATAGCATAAATGCAACTGAAAACTTCCTAATTCAAAAGCAACATTCCTTTCAATACTTTAATAGAATACTGGCGGCTACGCAATTAGAGGCCTAGAGGTGCATTTGAAGAAGGGGGGGGGGGTCAAACCCATGCCACTTTTAATTGGAGTTTTAAAAAAATAGTTATAAACCTTCCCAGGACCTATGAACAACTACCCTGTAAAAGAGAACCATATCGGTTCAGTAGTCTGTGAGATTCTTCGGTACACCCAGACAGAGATCCTTTTACTTCATTATAAGAATAAACATTAGGTTAACCTTATCCATAATATCCTTATAATAAAGTAACAGGATGTGTGTTTGTTTGTAAAGAAGGATCTCGCTAACCGCTGAACCGATCGGGTTCTCCTTAACAGGGTAGCTTCTCATAGGACCCGGGAAAGTTTGTAACTATTTTGGGGGAGGGTACCACCACCCTCCCAAGAGAAATCATAAAAAAATCTAATTTTTTTTACGCAGATACTTCAACGTAACATAGATAGGTATCATAGAGACTTGAACGCAACATAGATAGGTATCGTAGAGACTTGAACGCAACCTAGAAAAGTTCGTATTATTTTAAAAAAAAACATTTAAAGTGCCACTAGAGGCTTCTAGGTGCGTAACCGCTAATTTTAGGCATAATGAAGGAGTTTGTTTGAGAAATAAGAATATATTTTGTACTATCCCTACAGAACCTAATGAAATAACGGCAGAAATATAATCTTTTGTTGTGTTTTCAGCGATAATTTATATTTCTAGGAGTTGCTGTTATCCCAAGAGGAGCTTGCCCCCGTAATATTCTTTAGAGATGTCACTTTCTTGGAAATGGAGTGTCTAGTCAGGTAGAAATAAATTATCAATTTGTCATAGGTAGCCGTGTCTAGTGCCCTAGAAAAATGGGGATAAATATAACCGCTTTTGGCCTACCTATTCATTTGACATCACATAGTAGAGGGAAAGAGAAAGGTAAGGGGTAAAGAAACCCCCTAGAAAAGAGATGGATAATAGTTTATTTTCTTACGTCAATAGAATAGGTAGGCCAAAAGCAGTGACATCTATCCCAATTTTGACAGGGCACTATAGACAGCTACTTTCAATTCTGTCCGTCCAAGCTGTAATTAAATCAATAAAGCAATCCCTCTGAAGTATTTCTAACCAATTAAAATCATTAAAAATACTGAAAAAATCATGAAAAGCATCGTATTACAGACAATTTTTCAAGATTATTGAAATTGAGATGTTATATTCAAAACCAGTTTTGTAATTTTCATTTTAACATCCGCGGAAAGCTGTCTATAATACGATGCGATAATTAACTCTTCTTTCTTGGGAGATATTTAAATAATTGGATGATTTTATCCAACATGTGATTTGTTCTAGTGCAACAATTTCTAATAGTATTGGAATTTAAGCATCTTTTTTTTGAGTAGGAACAAAATACAACTTTTAGTGGGATTTCCAAGAATAAAGTTCTAGTCAAATGCTTTGTTGATATCATAGAATTATATCTTATATTTTTGTTGTTCAAGTACTTTCTTTAGAAACAAATTTGTTTACCTTATCTTATACAAAAAATGAAATATATAATTATAATAAAAATAAATTGCAGGTATATTTACACTGGTGAGGTGGAGGTTGCCGCGCCTGCTCTACAATCATTCCTTACCCTCGCCCACAGTCTGGGAGTCTCAGGGTTTGCTCAGAACACCAGTGATAACACAACAAACATTGACAAAACTCCTACTAAAAGAAAACTTGATTGGGGCGCAGACTCTCATGCTGCGCCTTTGGATAATTCTACAGTTGACACTGCTGCAAAGTCTAGTGTGATAAAAACTGATAATAATAATGATAATTTGTTAGTTAGAACTCCATTAAAATCTAAATTTGCTGTGCCAGCTGCGGTTTCGCAGCCATCAACGCCAAAAAGTTATAGTGAACCAGTTTCTTTATTAGAAACTGTTCTACAATGCAGTAATTCAAAGAAAAGAAAATTACATACACAAAGCTTGACTGATAATCTTGAAAATATTGATCCAAATTTTCTCTCAATGTCTAGCTTTAAAAGTTCAATGCAAAAGGGTGAATCTTCAGGAAGATCAAAGTGTGATCACCAAAGAAATTTGTATGGCGACCATCCGTGTGATGAACCCTTGGCAACTCCCCACCGTGATGAATTTTTTCACTGTAGAATGAGTGGAGACGTTATCCGGGGCAGCGGGGGCGGGGTTAGGCCAACCTTGGAACGTACTGACTCCAATGCAACGGTTCGAATCAAACCAAGTCCAGTGAAGGATAGAACAACGCCAAACTATCATGTTCCCTCATCATCATTGCCCGCCCAATCTCAGACACCGCCTGGCGGCGGCTCAAAAACGACTCCAAAGTCGGGAGCAAGTGGGGCGGGGGGCGGCGGAGCGGGGGCCTCCAACTTCAGCTTTGACTCGCACTTCCTGGATCCTGATGAGCTAGCGGCCAAGGGAGCAACCTTGCTTCACCATCTGGCTGTCTGGATGATTCAACAGAGAAAGGAAGGACCTCAGCACTATCATCATGGGTAAGATAAATACTTTGAAAATTAATGTTAAAATTTTTGTCGGCATTCTGATCTTTATATTATTTTTCAATCGATAATTGTCATTATTAATTTTTAGCAGCCATGCTATGTTCGTTATTAGATAAGGGCTCAGGTAATACATTTATTAAGATTTCATCATATATGCGTCAGTAAATTGGTGACAAAGTTAGGAATTGCTGCGACTGCTTAGTCCTATAGTCATATTAATTGTATTTTATGTAAGGTCTGGGTTCATTGGTGATGAGTTGCCTGCTCCAAGAGATGAAGACAATGGAGTAGTGTCTGCCCAGACTGAATTCTGCCGGGAAGCCACCCCTGCACACGCCCCCAACCAGAACACTAGTGTCACAAGTGCTGCCGCCAGCAACAGCCGGGTAATAACCCGGCATGCAACGTCATCACTGCCGGCAAGTTCAAGCGCCGGTCCCGTTGCCAGATCATCATTCTATTCATCGCCACACCCGCCCGTATTGTCAACATCAAACGCACTTCATCGCCATAGCTATCATTCCGCTGCAGGCGGCGTTAGTAGTCATCATATGACCGCCAGACGGTCGTTGTTGAGTGGGAGCGGCGATGCTGAAAGGCCGGATTCCGGATTTGACTCGAAGGATGACTCTAAAGATGACCAGGAAGATGATACAAATAATATAACAATAATCAAGAAGGAAACAAATACTGGTGTAGCCATGGCAAGCAGTTCTGGGTCATCCCCAGAAATTGGAGAGATCTCCAGACAGACTTTTGCAAGACAACCTGTCAAGAAGAAGCGAGTCTTTCATCATAACATCATTTAAAAATAATATTTTTAACAAATAATTTTGAAAATTTATGTCTTCCAATTTTACTTGAGTATCCAATTTTCTCTTAATTTTTCAATAACTTAAAATTCGAAATAACTTATAAGACATCAATTATTAAAAAAGTCTTAAACACTTCATAGTCCAAATTTAAGTCTCATATGTTGTGATTAGATTTAATTCATATTAAATATATATATATAAAATTTTAATTTTAAAATAGCTTTAATATAATTACACAATTTTAATGAAAATGAATTCAAATGTTGAACAACTAAAAGTCTCTAACACAAATATAGTCAAATAACGAGGAATAGGGATAATGCACCAAAAAGAAAAACTTTTTTTTTCGCTTGAAAATTGGATATATTATTACTTGGATCGTGCACCAGATTTTCATGTTCTCTAATCAAGTGAAACTTGCAGTGGGCTAAATATATATTTCCCCCTTCCACCCCCTTTGCCCCATCCCCTTCCCTCCTACTGGATGAACGAACTGAACATTAAACGAGTTCCATATTAGCAAGCTAAATTCACGACTTCTTTATCCCTGTCATAATATCCACGTATTTCTACATCCATTCTTCTGAACTATATTACCAAAAAATAATAGTAAAAGAAAAAAGTTTGCTTTTGAGTGCCTTAAATTGTAAAACTTTGTTATAACTAACCATCAATTAATTAATAAATGCAAATATTAAAAATCCTGATTGATAACTGTGATTGTTATATGTAGTAATAAAAGATACAAAATAAAAATTGTTAAAAATATTTTTGCAATTATTTGATTTTTTAAAGAAAAAACTCTATAAAATCATCTAAATATGTTGATTAACAGCTTAGTTTTTCACAATTTTCCAACAGTGTTACGGACTGTGGGACTGACTTACAAATCTAGTTGGAGAGTAGCTTCTCTTCAGTCCTATTTTTAGATTTGTCACTACTTTGTTTTAAGAAGAAAGGTATGAGATATTAGGCTGTAAATTAGGCTAGTTTTTTTTTTCAATATTAATTTGTTTATATAAATGCGCCGTTTGCAATAATTTATCGTCCAAATTGTCTTATCCCTTAGGTCCTTCTAAAAGAATATTTCTAAAATAATGATTGATTCAGCAATACGGAAAACTTGTCTAAAATAATTTTCTGGCGACTACAGGCAACTATTTCAAGTATCCATAAATAAGAAATACCAGGTTGCCGGTCTGTCTGTCTAAATGTGCACACCGAACTGACACTCATTTACAGTGAAGCTTATAAACATACAGGGGCGTCCAAGCTATTTTATTTGGGGAGGGGGGGGTAAAATTTTGAAAATAAAAATTTTGGGGGTGATTATGGCACTCCAAAGCTCATTTTTCTTGGGGGGGGGGGGGGGGTAATCTTTATTTTATTAAGGCAATTTTTTTTTTTTTTGGGGGGGGGGTTGTAAAAATTGAAAATCCAAAATTTTGGGGGTGCCTACAGCACCTCCAACATAAAACGATACCCACACTTTACTCCACCCTCCTCCCCCTTTCACTGGATAAACAAACTGACCAATAAATGAGATCTATGTTAGCAAGCTAGGTTGATGGCAAATTTTTTCCTGTCATTATATCTAATTTCCATTATCTGTTGTCAATCTTTCCTTATCATTAATTCACCTTCTCTTGATTGTGTACTATTTCCCTTTATAAGTCTTGGAAACCTCTCTGTGCAAAAAAATTTTGGACAAATATTTAATCCACTTATTTTCCCATTTAACTTTTTTCATGTGGAAAGCTTTTTTGGGAAAAATATTAAATTTAATTATTAATATTTTTTTTTTAATGTTTTTTTTCATTAATAGTGGTTTTTGTAAAATTGTTTTTATTTACACAAGTTGTTTTATAGAGGGGAAAAATGTGAGGAGAATAAATAGCTATCCTTAGTGTACACTATCCAAGCTACACGTATACTTTACACACACACAACAATACAACCACTGAGTGTCGAGCCGTTTCCAATCCGGCTTTGATTAAAAGTTTTTTTAAGCTTAAATAAGGCTTTTTGTAGTAATTTTATAGTAATTATTATTTTTTATAGCAAAGTTATTATATTAATCACCATGATGTTATGACCGGGGGGGAGAGGGGGGAATTATTTTAATTGAGACTTTTTAGCATGCATGTTCGTTTTTTTGTCAGTTCTGCCAAAAATATGCCTATTTATTGATATGTAATTGTTTCGTAAATTTTATATATATATCTTGTTCTTTTTTCTTTCTCTCACCTTTTGTTATGACCACTAAACATCTAGCTGCGCGCTGTATATTTGCAGGAATTTTAAATTTCGCTATTTTAGTATTTTGTCATTCTTGTTTTAGCAATAATTTATTTATGAATTTATTGAGATTTCATCACTTAATAATGTATATTGAATATATATACGTGGATATTGTTATAGAAAAATTAGTCGTCAATTTAAGATACTAACATATACATTATGCATCAGTTGATTAAGTCTGTAGTTAGTAGTGGTCGATGGAGTAACGGGGTGGATGTTGTCGTTATTTTAGCTAGCTAAGTAATAAGAGTACATGATTATCTGGTTTAATTTACAATAAATCCACTCACTTAAAATTATTAATTTTTCTTTCAGAGGTTAGACAAAATAGTTACACAATGGACGTTTCTACCTACGTCCTGGCGATATTGAGCCTGTTTTTGGCCGTCGACACAGCCTCTGGCCTTATGTTTCATCTGGAGCCCAACCAGAAGAAATGTTTAAAGGAGGAAATCCATAAAGATGTTGTTGTTAAGGGAGAATATGAGGTATATAAACTTTTGTTGATAAAAATTTAGGATCTACTGCAGTTCGCGGTAAAATATTGCTGGTAAGCAATATTTCCAAAAATCTATGAATTTTAAGGGCTGCTAGCTGCCAAACGGCTGAACGTACAGATCATGCTCGCACACTGTTTTAAGCGGCATAAGAAGGCCTACAAATAATCTGGAATAGCAATAAATCAATAATGCATAATTATCTCGCAGTGCAGAGAAATGCGCGACAAAGACCTATTTTACGCGTTTTTTCTTCAGTGAAGCTTTCCCTGTGCATAATTGGATCTTGGCTATTTCAGATTATTTGTAAGCCTTCTTTTGCCGCTTAAAATGGTGTGCAGGTATGATCTGTACGTTCAGCTGTTTGGCAGCTAGCAGCCTTTAAAATTCATAGATGGAAATATTGCTTACTAGCAATATTTTACCGTGAACTGCAGTAGATCCAAAATTTATATATTTAAACAGGTTTATATTTTACTTTAAGTAATGAAGGAGGATTCATGTTACAATCCCGTAATCTAATGCATTATATATAATATCTTTTGAAATCAGGTTCGATTCTCGAAAGGGAAGTATAGAAAACACCAAGAACATTAATTTTTAGGACATATGAAGCACTTAAATTTTTTAATTTTTAAAATATTGCTAGAATCCGGAATGCGCCAAAAATAAGAATCCGGAATCCGCGGGAATCCGCCTTTTTTTGACGGATTCTTGTAAGAATCCGAATCCGGTCCAAAAATTTGACGGTTTGCCATCCCTAGTTTTAATTTATTATTCTGATCTATACTCGTTTTTGTTAAAATCTTATATTTGATAACTTGTTATTAATTTAAAAGTTCTGCTATCATTATATTTGTTTAGATAAATGTGCTGCCAAATCAGAGAGTTGATCTTATGATTGTTGATTCTACAGGTCACCATTTTTACAACAGGTATAACATTTGTATTAAGCCATACCAAGGATCCAAAGGGATATGTCAATGGCCGAAAAATTCATGTACATCCCGAATGATGATAAACAAAATAACCATTTTTGTAGATTAAACTTAGTGGTTAAAACGTTTGAACATTCAACTTAATAAATCAACCAATCAAAATTTACTTAAGTCCCCAAAGTTTTTAAGCCAACGAGTAGGAAAACGTTGTTATAAAACTTTTGTGACTATTAAACAGCCCATTGTCCCCACCCTGCCTGCATAGTCATACCTACCTAAATTATGCCTTGAAAATAAAGGAAACAATTTTCTACCTTTTCCAGCAATTTAGAATATTTTTAATGCTTTCTCGTCATTTTCATGTCTAGACATGCATTTTGTTACTATACAGGAACGAATTTTAAAGATCATGCTTATCCTTTTAATAGTTATTAGAGTATCAAAATATTTTTACGATTTCCTATTATTTTGATGTTTGCTTTTTAGGGAAGAAATTGAGAAGGGAGTATTTTCATTCACCGCAGACAAGTACGACGTGTATGAGATTTGCTTCATATCCCGCGTCCCCCAGGGTATGCGTGGTGGCCGTCACGAGGTGTTCCTGCAGACCAAGCACGGTGTTGAGGCCAAGTCCTACGAGGGTCTGGGAGAAGCAGCCAAACTGAAGCCCCTGGAGGTGGAGCTCAAGAGACTGGAGGATCTTAGTGAAGCTATTGTTCAAGACTTTGCCTACATGAGACAAAGAGAGGTACAAATCTTCAACTATTTTACAATATAATGAGAATTATTGCAAATCAAGAAAATCGCTTTTTAAAGCTTTTTTTCGGTCATAAGAAAAGTATTTTTGATAGAATACCTTATTGACTTTGTTGGTGTCAATTAAATCATAATATTAATTAGATATTTGTAATACACTGGAGGCAATTGAAGGTGTGCAGATTTCAAAGCCTTCTTTTATAACTTAAGACGTTGGCCCAAGACAGGCGCATTTCCTTCGCAAATACAGAGAGTACTTTGAGACAAAATAACTACCGAACAATAAACAAACATTTAATTCTTTTGTTATTTATTGATTTTCTTTTATTTTTAGGAGGAAATGAGAGATACAAATGAATCCACAAACTCTAGAGTTTTGTATTTCTCTCTGTTTTCAATGTGCTGCCTGCTCGGCCTTGCCACCTGGCAGGTATGTATCTTTTTAGTAAAATAATAACAAGCGGTAGCGCCATTATCCTTCAGCGGTTTTGTATTGTAAGTGAGAGATAAGTGGCATAAAATGCCATAAAACCATCGAAAAATTTAAATTAGATTGCCTAAAAACATAATAGGACATACAATTAGCTTCTCTAAGATGGAGAACTGAATCTGTTCAGTGGTTGCGAGATATTAACAAACTAAAATAAACCTTACTACTTTACCATATTGTAAAAAAATACATTTAATTGCAAATTTGATAGGATAAATTTTATTTTGTTCTTGCATTAATTTTGTACTAAATAAATTTCTCTTTTCAGGTTCTTTACCTGAGAAAATTCTTCAAATCCAAGAAGCTGATCGAGTAAGCCGAGTTCAACTAGTGCTGTGATAACAAATAAATAATGAAAAATATTCCTTCAACAACATCTAGAAAGACATATATTGCAAATAATACAAGATTTACGGTCAAAGTGTCATGTGTCAGGACACTAGACACATGGTTTATAGTGGAAACTAGACAGAAATAGTGGGCCTTAAAACACAGTTCTAGTGGATACTTAGACACATTTGACCACAATCCAATGATATTCTTAATAGTTAATATTTCTAAGTATTTATTTAAGAAAAGTGAAAAGTTTGAATTTTAATTTCTTTTGTATGGGATTGTTTTTGCATTTAATTAACAATAGGATGCGTGGTTGGGATAATAATAGGGTGCAACACTTCTTTGAAAGTTTTTTTTTATCATTGCCAAGAAGTATTTATTGAGTGTGTGTGTTTTTAAGTAGCGAAGCTACTTTATAATTCAAAATGTCCTACTGGACGTCTGCTGTCCGTAAGAAACTACAATTCCTCAGCTGCTATTCCCGATAGACAGCCGAAGAATGATCATTTAATATTAAGCTATCATTTGTCTCTAACTTGTCAGTTTGTCAATCCATAATTTTATTTTGCTTCGCAACTTGTGGATGTTGTCATTCTTTCGTTTTAACTAAAACTGGCGGCGTTAAGAAAGTTTGTTTTGTTATGTTTAGTTTATTTTTTTGGTTTGTTTTCTTGATTGCTTTGTTAGATCCATATTGTATTTATCTTTCCAGATATGTCATAAAATAATTTTACATAAATATGCTTATTCAAATGAACTTTTACAACGCACACTTAAAATAAATCACATTTTTTTTATAACAGATTAGTTTTTAAATCATTTTTCGGTTTATTTAACGTTGTTAGTTGCCAGGGTGTGTGATTTTATTAAAGTTACATTAAAAAGTTTTTATACCTACATATTAATATATATTATTGTCATCGATATAATTTCTTCAATACTTTTAAATGTTTAATATTAATACTAATTGTATTTATTTATTAATTCTACGACCTTCCTGTTTTGTATATTGAAAAATAATAATTTTTGTTGTAAAAATAGTTTTGTTTTGAATCAATTATAAGCACAACATTCTATGAATATGTGTTTTTAAGTTCTTTTTTGTATTTATGTTATTGTTTTTCGAGGTTTTTAATAATTTCGGAGCTACTCTAGAGTGTATTTATAATGTATTTATTTTTAAGGTTGAACTTACCCTTTCTAATGAAACAATCCTACTAAAATGGATTTATTTATACTTGGATCTTACACCAGATAATCATGTAAACAATAAATGATGTCCATTTTAGAAATTTATTTTCCTGATATAAAATCCACGTACATTTAACATCTATTTCTACTAAAATGTGAAATTACTCGACATGGTTAGTTGTTTTCTTCGGTTAAAGCCTAAAACTTTAGAAACGATCTCCTAAATTCTAAGAAAAATTCAGATTAAGACCAATTTATGTGCTCTATTTAAACTACAATTTATAAGTAAGTCCGTAAAGTGAAAAAAATGCTTTAAACAAAATTCGGAAATGCGAATAATAAAATACATATTTTTGCGCTTTGAATATTTTCCATTAATCTCTGTGCCGACCAATAAGCTTAAACCAATTAAAACTAATTATATATGCCCAGTTAGAATTATGTTTGTAGATTTAAATCTCTTGAAGGGTTTAATTTAGATGAGCTTAGCCAACAGCCGAATTTATCGAATTTCTACAGACTATTTCTCAATTAAAAGCTTTGCAATAATAACATAAATATTTCTTACGTGATCCTTTCCAATTGATTATAGGTAGGTAAATGATTTTTATTCTATTTAAGATTAATCTTATCTTGCCAAGGTTTCGTGATTTGTAAAAGTTGTTATGAATATCTTTAAACCTCACTATATTTATTTGCGCATTTAAAATTTTTTCCTTCCCTTTTCTGATATTCGCTTTGTAGTATTCCCTCCAAAATAATTTCACCATTCCACCCCCCCTCCTTCCCCCCTCCCTTGTTTTGAAATTGTGAACCAGAAACAACAACAAAAATATTGTACGGGGTGGGGGAAACATGTTTTATCTTGCTTGAATATATATATATTCATTTCAGATTAGTGTACATACATCAGAAATCTTTCCATGACTGTATATAAGATAATGTAGTGAACTTTTAGTGTCAGTTAAAGTAGAAGGCTTGGTTGATAAATGAGATATACATACAGAATTATTTTACCTATACAATGAAGAATTCCAAGATCAATACCTATGTTTTCTTTGATACAGAATCAACAGGTCTTTCTGGAGCTCGTATCACAGAATTATCACTCGTTGCGGTGCATCACCAAGAGCTGTCAACCTACACCAAAATTCTAAAGAAAAAAGTTGAGGAAAAGAGCAATAAAACTGTAAGTTCTACATATCCGCGTGTAATGAACAAGCTAACATTAGCAGTAAATCCTGCCAAGCCGGTCAGCCCGTTTATTGAAGAGTTTACGGGTCTGAGTAATTATAATCTCGAGCATCAATCTAGATTTCGGGACGGTGTAGGTCTCGCCATGGCGGGATTTATCGCCAGTCTTGCTGGCCCAGTATGTCTTGTGGCACACAATGGAGACCGCTTCGATTTCCCGCTGCTTGTAAAAGAGCTAAGTCTAGCTTCCAAAGCAGGGAGTGTGATCAACATGCCGGATGATTTACGATGCTGTGATACGCTCAAATTCTTTAGGTGGCATTTTAGTAGTGATAACAAAGTCGACAATATGAATGCAGCTAAACAACAGATCTGTGTGACTGAGGAAGAACAAGTGTGCGATCTCGTTAACGATAAACTAGAAGAACCTGGTGTTTGTACGCCAACGAAACCTCATTTTAACTCGTCCTCATTCATCAATACACCCGAACGAACTCCGGGACAAAGTAACGGAAGCGATAAAATCGCTGACTCTACCTCTAAAACAGACATTACAATCTCCAATGGCATTACTGAGACTCCAAATAACTCAAAGTACAAAACTCCAAGCAAAGATATCACAGATTTGAACAGTACAGTCTATCATACTCCACGTGCCTGTCCTTTTCAAATTAATGGAATTACTCCCTTCAAAGCATTTGCCGAGGTACAAAATCAAAATGGCGTTTTAGAAAGAGCTACTAATGACAATCTTGACTGTTTTGATGATAGCTTTGATGACTGTATTGACTCTCAATTTTTACTGGAGGCATTTGGTGATACTCTTCAACCCTCTGGTGATGCAATAAATAAATCTGAATCCTGCGAAAATGGCAAAAAAGATAATCATGCAAATTTTACAGTTGATGAAGAAAATGATGATTCTGATGAAAATGAGACGTACAACACGCCACCCAGCACTCCTGTCAGAATTGAAACAAATGCAATCCTTGTTTCCTCCGTTTCAAAAGCGGTCCTTTTTGCAAACTGTAATTCTACCCCGCCAAAAAAGGCAAAAAATATCAAAAATGAAGAATTTAATAGTTGTGATGACTCGCCAGTGCCTGAATTCAAGTTAATCAAAGGTCCCCGCCGCGGTGGCCGTCGTGGATCCAAGGTCCAGAGTGGAAGCGATAGTGAAGATTCGAGTACAAGCAAATTGGAGAAACCAAAATCATTCAGTCTACCAAAGCTATATGAGCACTTGTTTGGATTTCCGCCGGTTGGCAGTCACGGTGCTGAAATTGACTGTCTAACGTTGTTGCAAGCTGTGGCGTTCGTTTCAAGCCCGCCGACAGCTGATTCATTCGAGAAATGGGCAATGGATAATCAGAAACTTCTCAAAGATGTTAAACCAATGGCTTAGCGCATTTCAAATTCCTTGAAACTTACTCAGTTGTAATTATAAAATGTTTTTTTTTTGTTTCTTAATATAATGCATTTTTATAAATTATAAAATTGTTAATAAAATATATAATTAAATATAAATTATTTGTAAATTGTCCTTATTTATTCTCATCTAAGATAAAATGTAAATATAGATTATATTTTTTTATTACAATCAAAATTTTAGACTGATTCTAATATTTTATTATGTATTTTTTATGATAGTTTTAATAATTAGGTACGATTAAAAGCTTTAAACCTTACCCAAAGAAATTATTTTTATTAATTTCAGATCATATTTATGTAGAAATGTATGAAGATGATTTTAGCACTCTGTTTACAAAAGATGATTGGAGACCTATATCTTTTCACATGGAGCCCAATGGAGTTCAAAGAAAAAGGGTATTGATACATTTATAGAGTAGCAATTCTTCGTGTATATATTTTTTTTTCGTCCTATACTTTTTAAAAATTGTCATTATAATTAGTATTTATTGTCGGATTTAAAAGTTCATACCTATACACTAGGTAATTTTTATCAGTGTTTCAAGAAAAAACAAGGATGACAACATCCATAAGAGCTAAGCTCTGAAACGGTAGGACAAACGAACATTAACACTTTTAGAGTGTCAGAACTGAATTATCAGAATATGAATGTAGAACAGTCGAAGCAAGATTATAAGTAAATTTGTTGAAAAACTGCTTAAACACAGGATATTGTTTAATGACATACTTAAATGTTTATTACTTGATTATAGATATGCTTCGCTTATAACATTGTACTTTGTTGTCATACGAATGAGCATTTAAAAAACAGATCATATGGATTATTTTATCACATAAAAAGGGAGGGGGCGGAAGTGACACCCTTTGAAACCATAACTAAAAGTCAAAGGAACTCAACTAAATAAAAAGTTACAGCTCTGAGATTTGACATGGCAGTTGCTTTATAGAGGTACAATATGGAACAGTGAAGAAACGGCGGCGGAACCGCCGTTTCCCGCCGAAATTTATTTTTGCCTTAAAACCACATCTTTTCTTCTCCTGCATTAGCAGCCTTCCACTTTCCTGTCGTTTCTTATATTTGCATTTGGCGAGAAAAGGCGAAAAAAAATTCGGTGGATTTCGGCGGGAGCGGCGGTTCCCGCCTCCCCCCTTAGTTGTTAAAAAAAGTTAAGAATCAAAATGTTTAAAATTGATGTATGATCATTCTGGTTACGATTATAGAGTTGCTACGCTTTCTAAATCGTACCTAACTACTACAGGAATCAACATGCAAAGTTTGAAATCAAAAGGCTAATTCTAACATGCCTAAATGAACGCAAAAAGCTATTCGTTCCAGACGTACAGATGGACCGACCCTAATTATAGAAAAGCTTTTAAAATTAAATACTACATAGTTTTTACATTTAATGTTTTATCATCATTTTTATGATCTGATATAATACGGAATTCCCACAAATTATTTTACCATTTCTCTTGGTAGGATGGAAGTGTACTTCCCCAAAATAATAAAAAAACCTTTCCTGAAACTATATGAAACTTAACTGTGAAAGGGATTATATTATTGAGCTGTTAGCGTGATCTTAAGAAACAGACATCCTGTTATTTTAATATAAGGATAATGCATTTTATTATTTTATTTATTTAGATAAAAGACCTTGTAGAAGCCAACAGTGGATATTTATTTGACACATTTCCAAGAGATGAATCAAATCATTTAATCAGACTTGCTAATTTTGATTCTATTATTATAAATAAGTAAGTGATATTTTTTTTTATTAATAGTAAAGAATTTCAGGATCTTAAGGGATAAGACAATATGAAAGCTTTTGACATTGTTTGTACAACTAATTAAAGATTTAGTAATAAACGCAACAAGTTTTAAAGCCAACGAAAGGTAGAACGGGTTAATAAACTTTGGGGTCAGTATAATTTACAGTCCAATGTCCCCTTCCTCCCTGAGGAAAGGAAAAAATCAATTTTACATTTGGAAATTTTTTCTAAGGTACTTATGAACAATTTAAAAATAAAACATGGATATAATATTATTAAATTAAAATCTTTTAAAAGATTAATTTTGTTTATTTTAGAAATGAAGATTTTTTTGATGTAAAATATGTTGAATGTTGTGTTGAAGCTGGGAAACTTTTACCCAATCTTATTGACTACAGGTAAACAACTAGTCAGGGGTGTATATTCTGCACAATATTTATTATTTCCCCTTCCAGATTTTTCCCCATTAGGTCCTACTCTTTATTTTATTCATTTTTTACCCGTCCTACATATTTTTCTAGTTTTTTCTCCAATGGTGGGGAAAAAATGTTATCAGAACTCTTTATTTTTATATTTTTTCCCTTTTACATAGGTAACCCGTTCAGAATATACATACACCCCAGCAACCCTATATTATCGGATGCTTTGAATTGTAAATTGAAATGTTTTTATCCTTTTAAATAAAGCAGTAAGGTTTTTTTTGTCTGATGCTTATTAAAATAACTACCTATAAAATTAGGGTTGGCAATCCGAATCCGGAATCCGCCCAATTTTTAGCCAATTTTGGAATCCGAATCCGGAATCCGTTTTTTAATAGCGGATTCGGATTCTTAATTGCTAGGCTAAAATTAGCGTCTTGAGTTTTTTCTTTCAACTCCGCCTTTTTGAAGTCAAAGATTATCATCATTATATAAAATATCTAGTTCGATTCTCGGAAGTGAATTATAGAGAACTCCAAGAACATTAATTTTTAGGACATATGTGGCACTTAAATTTTCAATTTTTATAAAAAGCCTTTTAAAATATTGCTAGAATCCGGAATCCGCGGGAATCCGCGGAAATCCGCCTTTTTTTGGACGGATTCTTGTAAGAATCCGGATCCGGTCCAAAAATTTGACGGATGGCCATCCCTATATAAAATAACTACTGAAATTATAAAAATTCTTTTTGACTTAGAAATATAGTTATGTTAACTTCTAAACTAAAACAAATCTATTTACATAAAAAATTTACTTTTGTAGAATTAACAAAAGAACCTCATATGCTGAATACAATCCATTTGATGTTATGGTTGGCAGGATTAGATGGGATCAAGTTCCTAAGAAGGTAAATTTTAGAGGATTTTTCTTTTGAATCATACAGGTGTTATTCCGTAAAGAAAAGTTATGTCTTCAATAGTATTATAATAATTTTCAACATTAACATAAAAGCGTTGCCATGAACCCTTATAACTAACTAAATTTTTTATTAAAAAAAACCTAATAGTAGGATGAAATTCCCTTATTTTTTTTATCAAAAAATATTTATATACCTATAGCAATTTATTCTATATAGTTTACTTATAGTAAATGAGAAATTATACAATTAACGAGGGATTTATTTCAGTTTGTTTTTCGTACAAAATGTCTATAATACGACACGATACCAGTTCTAATTAATCGGATTCAAAGCCATATTTAAAGAATGTTTTTCTATTTCAGGCACAAGGAGAAAAGGTTGAATTTGATGATTTTAGTGAGAATATTGAACGAAACAAAAGATACCTAGAATTTTATGAACTTTCTACCAAAAAAGCTTATACTAGAGTAAGTAAACTTTTTTCTCGTAATCATTCGAATCCGGTGGATAAGAACCGGTTCTCATCCATACGAAAAAACTATGTCCAGCATCGTATTATATCCAGCTTTCTACGAATATAAAAATGTACAATCATAAGATTAAAACCAGTTTTTTTAGCCAGTGCCTTCGGCACCTCGGGGCTAAAAAAAACTAGTTTTAATCTCATAATTGTACATTTTATATTTCCGCGTAAAGCCGTTTATAATACGATGCGAGAAATAACTATTATAGTCTCAATGTATCATTTTTAGTTAAAAATTAATTGGAAAAAAATTATCCTCTAACTTTTCAATTTCGTGTTGACAAAATCTAATTCCACAGGGATAAGACAATTGATGTACATCCCCAATGATCATATACAAAATTAACTCCTCTGTAGGTTACAACTCGTGGTTAAAGCGTCTGTACACTCTTACTAACTTAATGAACCAACAAGTTGTAAGGCCAACGAATGAGAAAACATTATCAGACCTTGGGGACTAGTGTAATAAACAGTCCAATGTCCCCTCCATCCCTGCCAGAAATGTATATTTTTATTTTGTTTTTAGAAAGAGGATATAGCAATTCTCAAATACATCCAAGATTACCAAGTATACAGTCAGGTCGATGGAAATTTAATTTGGAAAAAGATGCAACTCAAAAAAGTTTGTAACAGGTGTGTATTTCTTTTTCCAGTACCTATGGATTCGAAACCGATTGCAATCCCCTGGATTAGAACCGGTTTACAGCTATTCTCAAAAATCATGTATATCATTATATTACAGACAATTTTTTTCCACAAATATCAAAATAAAAAACATGAAATGTATACCAGTTTGTAAGCTCTAGCCAACGACCCCTCGGGTCTAACAAAACTGTTTTTTAATCTTATAATTTTTCATTTCAATATCCGCGGTAAGCTGTCTATAATACGATTTGATAAATAACAATTTCGTTTAATTGACATACTACCTATACTGTAAAATAAGAAAAGAAAAAACCGAAAAGTTTTGTTAAAATTTCTCTATTTGCCTGCTGACCTATTATATAAAATGTCAAAAGACGCTTACAAAAAGATACAGAAAAAATAAGATTGCAGAAAAAAAGTTAATTATGACAATTAAGATACTTTTTAGCAAACAGAATTTCGAAAAAATTATGTTTTCCAGTATTGCTTCGAGACCGTTTAATATCCGGTGGATTAGAACCGGTTCTCAGCCATGCTGAAAAATTATGTATAGCACCGTATTATATCCAGTTTTCTACGAATATAAAGATGTACAATCATAAGATTAAAACCAGTTCTTCTTTTGCATCTCGGGGCTAAAAAACTGGTTTTAATCTTATATTGTATATTTTTATATCCTTGGAAAGCTATTTATAATACGATGCGATAACTAACTAATAGTGTTTATTTTAGGTCTTATCAATCTATGAAAGAAAGGTTTAGAAAACAGATACTACCTCAAATTAATTCCTATGGGCTCAGTCAAAAACAAATTAAATGCTTTCAAGAAAAAAGGTAAATTTTTGTAAGGTTTTAGAAAATAGGTCTCTATTTACTATGTTTTCCAACATTTCAAATTATTTCAATGCTTTCTCGTCATTTGTATGGACCTGGGAACTTCAAAAACAGAGGTCTCTAAAATTTTTGTCCTGTGTTTAACACATGTTTGGCCGATTTTCATCAAATTTTCAACTTTCATTTTGATATAGAGGGGGTGGATTCTTAAAAAAACTTTTTGGCTTTATGCCTCACTAAAATTAGTTAGACTCGCTAAAAATTTTTGTAAAAAAAACTTTTAAAATCGCATAAAAAATCTACAAAAATCAAATAAAATCATAAAAGAGTTAGGTATTAACATAAGATTAAGTTTATTTTTTTTCTAGATTTTAAATGTGATTTTGGAGGATTTTACTAAAAAATTTTTTAGCGAGCCTCACTAATTTTAGTGAGGCAGTGAGCCAAAAAGTTTTTCAAGAATCCACCACAGTTTAAAAGTTTTTATATTGTTATTTATTTATTTTTTAGAGAAATCTACACACCGTTAAGAAATATGGAAACATCTGATTCTGATGGATCTCTAACGCCACCCCCGACGGCAGAACAACATAGATCCCGCCTAAGGAAAAAATCTCGCGAAAAGAATGATCCACCGTCCCGTGGAAGTCGTGATAACATTTTGCGCGGAGCTGCACCGGAAACTGAAAACAGCTGTAGCAGTTCCCCCAGCCGTCGGACACGTCGGCCGGAGCATGGCAACAGCCAATCGTCGCCCCGACACTATCCACCAAAGGGGCCTGAAAAACCTGACAGCCGTGAGCAACAGCTGCAAAATAATGGCAACCGCGACCAATTGTTGAAAGAAGCTATTTTTGGCTCATCAGTTTTAAACTCACAAGCGGACAATGCTGAATTAAATGACACAGATCAGGAACCATTCCGCGTAATCCAACCTAGCATGTCGGATGCAAATAGTGAGAGCGAAGAGGAGGTCATCAAGGAGAAATCTTCACAAGAAGATGAGAATACAAAGCAACAACGAACAGATCAATACAAAAAAGATAAACCAGATAAACATAAAAATAGTACAAAAGGTATGAATAAAGTTTTTTTTTACGAACATTAAAATAATAAACGCCATAAAATTAATACCAGTTTTTATCTTATAGTTTTTTCATTTTAATTTCTACGGAAAGTTGTCTATAATACGATGCGACACATAACTAATTATTCAAAAATTCGTAAAATTACAATAGATACATTTTTACCTTCCCTATTAAGTGCATTGCAAGAAATCCTCCATCCATATTACACAATAAAGGATTATTTCTATGGGTATTTATTGAGTGTAAATATTAACAGTTTTTTATTTTAAGGGCATTAGTAATCATATTTAGTTTCCTATTAACGATATATATAATTGATAAATAAGATATTTTGTAATATATTCCATTTTAGCTTCCTAATGCATGTTATTGGCAGACTATATATAAACTTTTCTTAATATTTCCAAAATGCCCTGAGTTTCCGCCAAGATCAAATTAAACAGTTTAATATCAACTTTATACAAAAATCAGGGAAAGAAAGAACCAAATCTACGGAAGATAATTCTGCTAAAAACTCAGCCAACGAAGACTCTGCTCGAAATGCTGCTGACGAAAGTGAGTTGAGAGATGCCGGAGTGCAGAGAATACTATTCCAGGACATTAATATTGATTCTGGTGCTAAAGCTGGAACCGTCAACAAGAGGACATTTTCCACAGATTCAGAGAAGTAAGTTGTGCAGGGGACTAAAAGCATTTTTTTTCTATTTTTCTCCCCTCTTTGGTGAAAAAAACTAAAAAGTATGTGGAAGGGGGCATAATATGAATAAAATAAAGAGTACTGAAAATATTTTTCTATTTTATCACCTTCCTTGCTAGAAAAAACTAGGAGGGGAAAAAATATAAAAATTTGCAGCAGGGGAAAAAAATGAATCTTGTGCAGAATATACACCCCCTGAAGTTGTGTTTGCCCTGTTCTCAGGGGTGTATATTCTGCTTGGGATCCCCTGCTAAGGGGAGGAGGGGGTATATGAAAAATATGTGGGGGTAGAAAATTTAAAGTGTACTGACAACATTAGCTATACTTATAGTTTTTCACCTATTTCTAGCCCCTTATGGGGGCTCTAATCCTGCGGGGCCAACTGTCTAACCCAGCGGGGCAATCATTAACATTCACGTAACCTAACCTAAAATGACCTATCAAAAACTTCTGTGAAAATACGACGAAACCCCCCTTAAGAGGCCATGTCACAAAACCGACAATACCCGTACTAACTAACAACCGCCGAAAAATACAACTCACTTAATTCCTAATATTATGATTTATAACTTTTTAGATCTCCGCGGAAGAAGCGAAAACTGTACTGTCCTGAAAGATCTCATCTCAGTGAAAATGTTCTTGGTCATATTGGCGTTTTTCAGGTACCTCATGAATTATGTTTTTGTTAATGCTTAAACTTGTTATTAATAAACAAAAACATTCAGTACCTTTTAAGAAAAATGACATGGTTTGCAAGTTAAAAGATGAAAAATACATTGAATTAAGCACAATCTATTTGTATTGAGTTCTTAAACTTTTTTACGCTTTGTATTTTGTATTAAGAAATGCAATCAAATTTTTGTGCTTTAAATAATCGTTTGCAATCCCATAAGTTTCTGTTGAGTGGTGTTAAAACCCTATATATCCCCCTATCGCACGCCCTTTACTGAATACATAAAGATCTTATTAACCTGTTTTATGCAATGTCAGATCCCGTCACCTGTACTTACATCTGGTGGCCTCCAGAAGAAGAAAGCCTCTGGATCCTCCAGGAAAGAACTGCAGGATGTGGCTTCGTCCAGCCAAGAGTTTGCAGCTGGCCTCAGGTACAACCAAATATAGTGAAGGGGGGGGGGGGGGGATGTGCGACAAATAAACATCCTATCAAGTGAATTCAACTTTTTGGTGTGTATCTACTTATTTATTTTTCTATTTATGTTGTACGTCAGAGTATGTTATGTGATTGTAGAGTGTTAAGTTTCTACTAATAGCAGGGGTGTATATTCTACATGGGATCCCCTGCTCAGGGGGGGGGGGGGGGAGGGAGAAATAAAAAATAAGTGGTTGGAGGGGAAAAAAATGTAAAAATTAAGAAAACCGAAAACATTTTTTCCATTTCCCCCTCCTCCTTGGTGAAAAAAACTTTAAAAAGTGTGGTAGGAGGGATAAAATAAATAAAATATAGAGTTCTTTAAATATTTTTCCATTTTCCCCCTACTTGGTGAGAAAAAACTAGGGGGGAAGAAAAATAAAAAAAATTTGTAGCAGGGGAAAAAAAAAATCTTGTGCAGAATATACACCCCTGACTAATAGACAGACGAAAACTGTTAAAGCCTATAACACGAAGAAGGAAACATTTTTATTTTTTTTAGGGCAGCATCTGATGTGAGCCAAACTTCAAATGACTTGGAAGAACCAGGTCTCGAACTAACAACCACAAGCCTCGGAGGAATTACCAGTACACAAAACATCATAGAAGACAGCGAAACTCCTCAAACTAAAAAAGCTCCTCTACCCTCAGTGGATGAAAACTCATTTGAAGAAGTTACGAACAAGAATGATGCTGATTTGCGCACACGCAGCAGTACCACCAGATTTGCCAATAAAAATTTACTCGCCAAGACATCTCGTAAAGAAGGTCAAAATGCGCTTCAACAAGGTTTGTCCTTTTTTCTTTTTGTAGCTTATCCAAAATTAAAAAATAACAATTTTACAAAGAAGAAGATTATATGACTTATGATGAACCTTAATATTTTAAAAATATCATAAGATAGATATTTATTTTGTTAATAACTAGATGCAGTGCTCCTAGCATCCTGGAGCTATGTCTTCGAAGGAAAAAAGATGGCTAGAAAAATAGCCTAAAACCATGAAAAGACTTAAATCTAGCAATAAGATAACCTAAAACCATCCAGGATCCATTTAAAACTTTTCTAAAAAGAAGAACTAAATCGGTTCATTAGTTTGAAATATTTGGCTACAGACTTAAATAAAA
Source organism: Acartia tonsa (assembly GCF_053477335.1). NCBI lineage: Eukaryota > Metazoa > Arthropoda > Copepoda > Calanoida > Acartiidae > Acartia > Acartia tonsa. The sequence continues at coordinate 51,942,661 of NC_137263.1, read as the reverse complement.
CTACTTTATACAATAGGATAAAACTTGCATTTGTGGTAGATAGAACTCGAATCCCATTCCCCATTCCTCATTCTTTTGAAACTTCAACTAAACAGTAATATTTGTTTAAGTTGGTGAAGCGTATGAGGATGAAGGAGGATCACAAGAGCTACATTTGTATCTACAACCTAGTCAAGACCAGGTAAATATGAGCAAACAAATAAGTGAAAATTTCTATCTGCAAAAATGAATATTTAAATCGATATAGTTTTACTTGGATGTTACACATGATTTTCATATGTTCTGATAAATTGATGCTCGCAACTGGCTAAAATAACGATAATCCCAATCTCCATTCCCTTTATCCCCTCCCCTCCTACTGGATGATTGAACTGACCAATAAATGAGGTCCCTATTAGCAAGCTAAATTGACGACAACTTTTCCCCTATCAATATATCCAAAAATATTCTATTTCCTTTTTTCCATTGTTCTATAGTTGTAATGTTTCACTACAACTTTTGTACGAAAAAGGTGTTGATTAAACTTTAATTGACTTTAATTTTTCGTTGGCGTATAATAACTTTTTTTATGATTAATTAAGCGTACTGCTGAACATTAAGATGAAGACCAAATAGAATTTATAAGACTAGCGGCTTCGCCCCTAGCCTCTAGGGGCTTTGCCCCTAGAGGTTTAATCGAACCAATTTTTCATAGGTATTTTAGATTTAAAAAAAAAAATTGGGGGGGGGGAGAAATTTTTTTTTTTTTTTAAATCTAAAATACATATGAAAAAAAAAATTGGGGGGGGGAGATATTTTAAATTTTTTTTTTGGGGGGGGTAGTCGACCCCACTATTTTAATTTTAGTTTTAAAAAGAAAAAATTTTTGAGGGGGGGGGGTAATTTAAATATTTTTGGGGAGGTTCGGGATGTCCCACCCCCTAAGAAAATAGTTATAAACCTTCCCGGGACCTATGAGAAGCTACCCTGTGAAGGAGAACCCGATCGGTTTAGCGGTTAGCGAGATCCTTCGCTACAAACAAACAAACAGACAGACATCGTTCTACTTTGTGCTATAACAGGTTCCTTTTACTTAACAGATTGTTTCTGATTTTAAATTAATACTTTATTTTATTTAGGAAAACAAGAATGACGAAGAAGACAAAAATGAGAGCATTAATCTTTTACAAGCCTCTGATGATAAAGCTATTGAAAATTCTCCACCTCAAGAGTCACCTGATAATTACAGAATTCTTACAAATGACAGGTCTCTAATGGTCCCCATGGAATCGGATATTTTTGCCAGTGATTCTGATTTTGAATCCACCAAAGGTCAGGAGAGCCATAAAGAACCAGAAAATGAGAATAATGTTGTAAAAGTGCCAAATATTGATCTGGATTCATCAGAACTGCAAGATTTACAAGTAGTTGATGATCCCTGTATACCAGAGGTACCCGGGGTATCACCTGATATTCCAAATGAGGTAGAACTTGCAAATGAAAACGAAGAAATTGATCATACCGAACAAAGAAAAAACATTGATCTTGACTCGTCTGAGCTTCAGGATAAACATGTTCTAGATGATCCCTGTCCAAAAGATGGTGGTTCACCCGATGTACCTGGAGAAATTATACCCGATATCAATACTGTCAATGGTGAACAAGACTATCAGATTCCGGTCGACCATGTTGAAGGTGCTTTTGATCATTTGCAGGCTGGAAATGATCTTCATAATATTGTTACTGATAATGTATTTGAGGATCATGTTGATGATCCTATGGATCATCCTATTGATGATCCCATTGATGATCAAGAAGTTGAATCCGAGAAGGATACTGATGGCGAGGAACTGCAAGGAGTTTTCAGTGGTCAACAGCTTGAACAAGAAGAGGAGATTGCCATCGCTGGAGGTAAGAATAATTCAATTAAAATATGTGTAAGTAGAAGAATAAGGGCGCTTTAGGCGAACTTTTGACTAAAATGATTTTAACCCCCCTAGTATCTTTAGTGGATCATAAATTTAATTTACCCAAATTGAATAGGCTAAAAATTAAAAACCTATAATCAAAATTTTTTTCTCTCCATTGCTTCTGTAGGTGGGGTATTTAATCACATTTTCAATTATTGGTATTATCTAATTTTGCTGAAATTGTGCTTTTTCTTATATAAATTATTTTATGAAAATCCTACTAGGTATAACTCCTATTTTTTAAAAGCGAAGCTTTTCTATAATTTGGGTCGGTCCGTCCGTACGTCCGTCCGTAACGGATAGCTTTTTTCATTAATTTAGGCATGTTAGAATTGTCCTATCGATTTCAAATTTTGCATGGTGATTCCTTTAGTAGTTAGGTACGATTTAGAAAGCGTAGCAACTCTATAATCATTACCAAAATGTCCGTACGTCCATTTTAAACATGTTGATTTTTTACTTTTTTAACAACAAATTTTTATGTGAACTAATCATCTGATTGATCTGATTTTTGGTATATTGGGATAACAAAGTATAATGTAATAAGCGAAGCAACTCTATGATTAAGTCCTTAAAATGTAAGTATGTCCATAAACATTATCCTGTATCAAGCAGTTTTTAACAAAGGGGGGAGGCGGATGTGCCACTATTTGAAACCAAAACTAAAAGTCAAAGGAACTCAACTAAAAAAAAGAGTTACAGGTCTGAGATTTTGCATGGCAGTTGCTTTATAGGGTTACGATATGGAACAGTGAAGAAACGGCGGCGCAACCGCCGAAAACCGCCGAGAAATTGCAAAAAAAATTTCGGCGGGAAACGGCGGTTTTCGGCGGTTGCGCCGCCGTTTCTTCACAGTTCCATATTGTACCCCTATAAAGCAACTGCCATGCAAAATCTCAGACCTGTAACTCTTTTTTTAGTTGAGTTCCTTTGTTGACTTTTAGTTTTGGTTTCAAAAAGTGGCACATCCGCCTCCCCCCTTTACTTACAATTTTGCTTTGACCCTTATGAATTTATATTATGATTATTCAGTTCTGACACTATTCAAGTGTTAATGTCCGTTTGTCCTACCGTTTCAGTGCTTCGCTTTTATGGATGTTGTCATCCTTGTTATTATCTAGAAGAACGAGTGGATGACAGTGAAGAAGAGACTAGAATTCGGAACAAGACAACTTTTCAGAAGCGGCCACTTACAAAACCTGCAGGAAAATCAAGATCCGGGAAGAAACGGCGGGATCTATTGGTAATTAAGGTGCCCCACGACGTGGGAAGTTCTGATATTGAAATAGTCCGACCTGGCAGGCACAGGAAGGATTCAACCAGCAGCCAAGAGAATTCTTCGCAGGAAGTTCAGAGGCCCAGGCCAAAATCCAGGTATATTTTTTTCAATGATGTCAAGATAATTAATATTTCTAAACTATTTTAATGCTAAAGGGGGGGGGGGGATAAAAGATATGTTGGGGGGGGGGGGGGGGTATTTAAAAATTAGGAGAACCGAAATAATTATGATTTTTTCTCCAGTTTTCTCCCCTCCTTGGTGAGAATAAAAACTAAAAGAATATGTGGGAGTGGGGATGATATAAATAAAATAAAGATTTCTAAAAATATGTTTCCATTTTTTCCCCTTCCTTGCTGGAAAAAAATAATTTTTGCAGCAGGGGAAAAAATGAGTCTTATGCAGAAAATACCCCCTGTAGAGGGTCACAATTGGTTAAGAATAAAGGGTATTTTAAACATCTGGTATGTAACTACAATTCAAACATTTTGAAATATCATGCATAAAAAGACTTATCACTTTTTACAAGATAAAAAACTTGAACATTGAGTAACTGTATTTTGCTGATTAATGAATTTGTAACGGAATTTGATATGTAACTTCAATTTGAAAGCATAAAATTCATTCCATTAGCAAGAGAAATTTGAAAATTAAAATTGTGATAAAATTGTAGGTAATACCTATTTCTGGAGTTATTTTTAAAAAAACTACTCGGATAACAAAGGTGTTATAAATTTACAATGTTCATAATTCTTATACAATACCAAGACCAAAAAACCTTTAATTTAGATTTTATAATGATATTCATAATATAAAAGCCCTTTGTGTAAAGGACATGTAATTGTATTCAGACAATTTTTTTTAAAAGGCCATCAAATAGTTCATATATTAGACTGACAATTGAAAGGATTTCTAAGCTTTATTTATATGATGTTGAAGGACCTAAGGCAAAACTGTATTAAGAAATATTTGATCCATCAAGATTTACATAAATTTCACACAAGGTTAAGTCTGAGCGATAAAAAGAAGAGAAAACGCGCGGAAAGACAGGAAAAACTCCGAAAATCTTTGGAAGTTGAAACTGAAACTTCTACTGATGATGTTGCTGCCATGATAAATACCGATGCTGTTATGAATGTTGCTGAAGATGAAAACAACGCTGAAAATACACATGATGAACATATAGATTCAGTTATTGAAATAACCGATGACAAAGATGATAATTCTCAACACGCTTCAAGAAAAGATGCATTAAGTAATGTAACTGGCCCTATACAACCAAATAAAAGATTAACGGTTGATTTGGTCAACTGTATAGACAATACAAACCTTAATAGTAAAACTGACTTTAATAATAAAGGTAAAACATCCCTAATAAATCAAGCTGCAAGTGAAAATGACTCAGATTTTGGGCGACAGCGGGCTAAATCCGGCGGTAGCACTTTTTCAGCAATACAGCGTCGCAATGAAACATCGCCAGACTCAAGACACCGCCGACGCACAGGCGATACAATGGCAGGTGCAAAAACGCCAGTGTCGGGCCAACGCCGTCAACGGTTTATATCTAGTGAGGAGGCACACTTTGCAATGGTGACAAGGTCGCCGCCAGTCGCCTGCTGTTCCGGTATTAACACGGTCACCGGGAAGATACAGTGAGTATTGTTGATTTAGTTCGTTGGAATTTTCACAAGGGCTCGGCAGCCGCGCATCAGCCACGATTAAGCCTCAAATTTAAACCCATGATTTGAATGCTTTGAAACTTTTTTGAAAATAGGGATTGTCTTATTTGGGTCAGGTTTAGACTACCAGCTGATTTTTAAAATTGTAAAAGGTTGAGTCCTCCTAAACTTACAGACAGCTGACGCGCGGCTGCCGAGCCTTGATTTTCACTACTTAGGTTATGGTTTTTTTTGCATATTTTTATTTGTAACTATTTTCATTTCAATCACCACAATCTGAGTTTTTTGTGTGAAAAATATTCTTTAGCATGTAAAATGCAATTTTTCTTTAGTTTGGTGGCAGATGATTCTGGTAAAAAAACTAATTTCAAAATCCAGGAATTGTTAAATGTTTCTTTTACCATTATGGCTTCCAAGCCGTTTAATATCTTCTGGATTTGAACCGGATTGCAGCCATCCTGAAAAATCATGGATAGCAACGTATTACAAACAAGTTTCTGTGAATATTAAAATAAAAATCATAACATTAATACCAGTTTTGTTAGCCCGGATTATTGGCTCTTCTTAATTTAGTGTTATAATTTTTTATTTAAATATCCACATTACGCTGTCTTTATTACGATGCGATAAATAACCATTAACTCATTTATTCACATGTGTACAAAGATAAGTTAAAGCCCTCTCCCATTGAAAAAATACAAATAATATTTTAATATTTTTTATGATTTATTAGTGGCCTATTCTCAATAAGGTAAACAGTATGAATGGATATCTTTTATTCGGTAAATAGACAATTTTCTAATCCCTAATATGTATATAACTGTTAAATCATGAGCATTAGATAGTATCGATTAGATTTGCATGCTATATTTATTCAAAAACCTTTTCTAAAAGTTTAGTTTAAAAAGATACAAGTTATTTATGTTTTTCTGACATGGATGTGTTTTATTTTCTTTTTTCACTTTGTTTCATGGAGCTTTAAAATGACACGCGTAGCTTTCATGTTTTTTAAGTCTTTAAAATAATGTTATTGTATTAAAATTTTAACTTATGTTTTCAAGAAGCTTAGCCACCAGTTTTAATCGATTCTGTTTTCATTTTGTACTATACGTGTTTTTGATTATAATTTTTTTAATAAACAAAACAACGAACTTTGAAACATCGTAAATAGAAAAGATTTATTAATCTAGATAGTCAATCAGATACAATAACCCGTCAAACTTTAAAGGGAATTTCTAGCAGCCGAAGATTTTAAATATATTTAGTCACTTATTCAATCTCAGTTTACGAGCAACGAAAGTTTTAATGGTTGAAATGTAAATATAACTCCTACTCTTTCTAACCTACAATGTGATCGGATTCTTTCTATGTTGCTTTACTACTGGTTCAATTATGGCATTGTAGATTTATTTTAAATAGTTTAACAAGTAATGAGGAAGAAATCCTTTTTTTTGGGATAAAATATGTAATTACATCAGGGTTGTCGAATTGGGCACTTTTTTTGATATTGGGCGGCCCAATTGCCCAAAAGGGTTTTAGGCGGGTTTTGGGCGCCCAAAAGTGGTTTTGGCACCCTTTTTGGGCAAATGTCGTAAAAGGCATATAAATAGGATATTAAATAGCCTAAAACCATACCTAGACTTATTATTAGAAATAAATAGCCTAAAACCATCTCAGGACCTATAAAGGCTCCACTGGAAAGGAAACCATATCGGTTCAGCAGTTAGCGAAATCCTTCTCTAGATACAAAAAAGTTTACTTATTTATATAGTTAACTAGCGGCTACGGCCCTAGAGGCCTCTAGGGGCACTTGAGGGGATAATCCAATTTTATTATATTATATTTAAAAAGAAAAATTTAAAAGAATTGGGGGGGGGGGGAGGGGGGTTCCTCCTCCCATTTTTATTTTTAGTTTTTGGGGAGAGTAATTTTTTTCTAGGGGCGATTTCTCTTAGGAGGGTGGTGGTACCCTCCCCCAAAATAGTTAAAAACCTTCCAAGAACCTATGAGAAGCTACCCTGTTAAGGAGAACCCGATCGGTTCAGTGGTTAGCGAGATCCTTCGGTACAAACACACAGACAAACAGACACACATCCTGTTAGTATAAGGATATCACCCAAAAAATAGGCCCGCCCCCCCCCTCTTTTTTAACCCCCTCCCCTTTTTCTCTCCCCCTAAAAGGGGGATGCCCAAAACTGCCCAAAAGGACGTTATATTAGGCGGCCCAAAACCGCCCGCCCAAAATGACAACCCTGAATTACATGCATGCTAGCTTTAGTTTTAACCAATTAGGGACTTCCACGTTCGACCGTTAGCTCGAAGATATGTTGCGTTGAATGCTGATGATGCGCTTTTATGGTCAAACTTTAAAATCTGTTTTTTTCCTTGTTTTGTTATGGTTTGTCTTTTTAAAATTTTTCTAATTAGTCTCCAATTTCAAGCATCGAATTTTTTTTTATCCTTGACGTAGAAGGTTTTTTTTAAAATTAAAGAACCATATTTTAAATTAATTTATTTATCAAGTTTTATATAACAACTTTAACATGTATTCTACAAGACGTATTGTGTATGCTCTTGATTTACATATTAATATATTTTTTCTAAGCTTTCTTATAATTAACTTAGACCCTTAGTTTACATGAATTCTCAAGTAATTTTTGTAATGCCCCATCCCCTTATTTATGCCCTTGCCTGTAAGGAGACTCTCATCCGATTCTTACGTGGCTGTTGTGGTCCATATAAATTTTTAAATATTTACATTAAATCTGTTTTAGGAGAAGGAGAAGAAGTTCTGCAGCTGCAAACACAGCTGCTGGTCCGTCTGCTGCAAGCGCAGCTGCTGGCCCTTCTACTGCGACCACAGCCGCTGGTCCATCTGCAGCCTGCCCTTCTACTGTGGCCACAGCTGCAGGCCCTTCTACTGCGAAAGCAACTGGCAGCAATGTCTCGACCAGTGAAAATTCTATATCAAGTTCTGAAACCACATCAGAAAAGGTAAAAATTAATGGCATGTTTTGAGTACAACTTTAGTCATTGTTTAAATAAGGTCTACATGCAAAGTTCACAAGAAACGGCAATAATAGAAAAATATCCCAGACATAAGATCAACTGTTTCTAAAATGGCTATAGGTATGGACAATTAAAGGGGGACGTAACTGAAGACTTTTTGATGCACGGGGGGGGGGGGGGGTTTCTCCGGACCCACTTGATGAACCGTGCAGATTTTTTGGACTTAAGCTTTTATGGGTATGGACATCTTATGGTTTCGATATCAACCCCCCACCCCCTAGCCCCCCGGGGCTCTAAACCCCCTAAAGATGAACCTAACCTTCATTTTCTCAGAAACCATTTGAACAATAAAGATGATTTCTTATATTTAAGCTTTTATGCTTATAAACTAACATTTAGATTAGAAGTCACCTTCCTGCCGACAACCCCTAGCCCTCCGGGGCTAAAAAAACCCTAGAAATGAACCTAACCTTAATTATCTCTTAAACCATTTGATCAATAGAGATGATTCCTTAAACTTAAGTTTTTATGCTTATCAACAGACTTTTAGTTTAGAAGTTACCCTCCTGCCGCCAACCCTTAGCCCTCCGGGGCTCAAATTAACCCCAAAACTGAACCTAACCTTAATTTTCTCAGAAACTATTTGACCAATATATTGGGGTTGGCGGCAGGGGGTGACTTCTAATCTAAAATTTGGTTATAAGAATAAAAGCTTAAGTTTAAGAAATCTTCTCTATTGATCCAATGAATTCTGAGATAATAAAGATTAGGTTCATTTCTAGGGTTTTTTGAGCCCCGGAGGGCTAGGGGTTGGCAGCAGGAGGTTGACTTCTAGTCTACAATGTAGTTTATAAGCATAAAAGCTTAAGTTTAAGAATTCATCTCTATTGGTCTAATGGTTTCTGAGAAAATGAAGGTTAGGTTCATTTTTAGGGGGGTTTTGAGCCCTGGGGGGCTTAAAACCCCCCTAAGTCCATAAAATCTGCACGGTTCATCAAGTGGTTCCGGAGAAAACCCCCCCTCTGCATCAAAAAGTCTTCAGTTACGTCCCCCTTTAGTGGAAAAACGAAAATTTTGAAATGAGGCCTTGTTGAGAAAAAGTAAAAAAAAACATATTCTTGTGTGATGAATCATTCGCTTTTGAATTATTCTGGAACTTGAAGTGCTGACATAAAATAAGCCTTTGTCCCTCTTACGAAAATTGATGTACATCTCCTATGATTATACACAAAAATTATCCCTTCTGTACCTAGATTACAAAAAGTTTGGACACTCAAGTTTATGAACTAACCAATCAAAATTCAATCAAAAGTCCCCCAAACTTATTGAGCAAACGAATAACAAAACTTTATCATTAAACTATTGGGACTAGTGTAATAAACAACACAATGTCCCCTTACTCCCTGGATTTATAGGTTTCTTCCTTAAACTGAAAACTTCTGTTTAGATTGAAGAAAGGAAAACCATTACAATCAGAAGAAAAGAAGACCCTGGGTAAATAATGTTTAATTTCTTGTGTAACCTTTCAGGGCTAATTACCCCCAGTATATTTAATCCTCTACTTGTTATTCAATATTTTTGGTTGAAAATACTGTCATGAAAGTATTTGTCCATTCATGAATAAATCTTGTAAAATATTTTTTTGTAAAGTAACCTACCCAGTCATATTTCATAAATGTATAAAGATAAATTATTTAAATTTAAAAAGTATTCTAATTTTAGAGACATGTTTCGTAAGCCCTATACCCAAGAAGAGGAGAGAAAATTGCTGGCATATTTTGATACTCATGGTGGTTACTCTAGAAGGAAGTAAGAAACTTTTTTTTATCTTAAAAAAATCAAGTTCTGCAGACACCAATAAATGTATAAGTATAGAAATATAAACCAGACAACTACCTGGCCCAAATAGTAAAGAGTAAGACCCTTTTCGTCTGCGAGCAATTGCTTTATGTTCTTATGTAAGGACTTGTCTATGTTCATATTTCCGGTGCTTTTAGCTGATTTTAAAGACCAAATAAAAACATAAAACTCGTGTTCTTTTTTTTTTCTTTTACTGTGACCTAAAAACTATATATTTTTTAGAATTGATGGTCTATAAATTTGAAACATTCTTCAAATGTTTTGTCATTTTAAGTTATTATTTTCTACAATGCTACTAGAAGGAAACAGTTAAAATACAAGATTAGCATAATTTACACTACCATTTTATAGATTTAGCAAAATAAACGTCTGTTAGAAAAAAGTTCCTGTAAATAATTACAGTACCCGTTAGAAAGTATTTGTGTTTTTGGATTTAATTGCCCCTTGTTTCTGCACTATAAGATATTAACATTAATCCCCTCCTCCCCTCTAAGAAATACTTTTATGACTTTAATATTATCGCTTAGGGGAAAAGCGTTATGGGAGGATCTTGAGCGTAAACGTGTTCTACCTGGCCGTTCCTGGCAGTCAATGAAATCCTGGTTCCTCAAACTTATAAAGCACAGCAGCAGACTTGACACCTACGGTACCTCTGTGGCACAGCTGATAGATGCGGACAAGGAAATATACAGGATAGATACGGATGGCGAGGAGGAGGAAGGAAATGATACAACTAGAGGAGGCGGGGAGGTGGATGTGTCAAGGGCTGTAGATCAAAGTATAGGCGGATCAAAAAAGAAAACGATTCCTTATACCGTTGAAGAGGATAAAAAGGTAAAAATAAAACATAGGAATGACAATCAAAATCCCTTTTAAATGACTCCGAAATTTTTAGGACAATAAGTCATAATGAAATCCGGATTTTGGTAGTTTGATCTTATTGCTCGGATTAATCAGCGGTTTCTAAAAAGCGACTTGGATTGCCTTTCCTGATGCATTATTTTTCTCTTAAAATAAAGTTGGGATCAACTGCAGTTCACGGTAAAATATTCCTGGTAACGAATATTTACAAAAATCTATGAAACTTAAAGGCTGCTAGCTGCCAAACGGCTGAACGTACAGATCATGCCCGCACACTGTTTTAAGTGCCATAAGAAGGTCTACAAATAATCTGGAATAGCCACAAATCAATAATGCATAATTATCTCGCAGTGCAGAGAAATGCGCAAAAATACCTATTTACGCATTTTTTCTTCAGTGAAGCTTTCCCTGTGCATCATTGGATCTTGGCTATTCCAGATTATTTGTAGGCCTTCTTTTGCCACTTAAAATGGTGTGCGGGTATGATCTGTACGTTCAGCCGTTTGGAAGCTAGCAGCCATTAAAATTCATAGATTTTTTGAAACATTCGTTACCAGGAATATTTTACCGTCTACTGCAGTTGATCCTAAAGTTGAAATCTCAACTTTTTAACATCAATGAAAAACATTTAACAAAAAGAATAGAAAATAAAATTACTTTTATTTAGATCCTGAAGTTTATAATAGAGAACAAGAGATATGCTGAGACAAGCGGCATTGCGCTGTGGAAACTGATGGAAAGCGGCAAGGTGGTAGGCAACAGATCCTACCACAGTATGAAAGAAAGATTCAGAAAGATTATTATAAAGAATATTGATAATTCCAAGTATGGCTTGACCCATGAGGAGTTGGATAATTTTAGTAGTTCAGACAGAAGGAAAAATGCTACACAGAAAAGACACAAGAAATAAATATATTTTATGTATAAATGAATCAAGTACTTAAAGTTTTGGAAATAACAATTCATACCTAAGTATATTTTTTTTTATAAATTTCATGTTACTCAAAAGAATAAATGTATTTTTTTTTATAAACTGCTAAGAACATTTCACTTTCAATTGCTTTGTGGGTTGGGTTTTAAAAGAAGCCTGCAACCCTTTGACAGTGACACGCTTATGATAAAAATTATTTTTATTTTTAATTTCATTATTATTAATCTTGTTATTGTACCTGATACAATCTTATGACATTTAAAAATATGTTTGAAAATTAATTTTATAATATATGAATCCTTTCAGAAATTCTTCCAGATAGAATGGTGGGTGTGGGGCTGGTACCTGTTGGTATGGCTGAAGGCCTGCCAGGAATGTCAAGCAGCTCGGCCGTCAGGAAGCCAGCTGGGGTCACCTGTGCCGGCTGTGGGTCAGAGTGCTATAACTGGTAAGTTGAAGTTATTAATTAGATATATGAAGTAGAAACAAAATACATGATTTTGAAAAAAAGTCATGTAATTACTGCTCGGCAGCAACAACTAAGACTCTAATTTAAAGCCGTTTGGATCTTTATTGTTTTGAGTAGAGTGATTGCCATACTTGATTGAGACTACCATCTGATTTTAGAAATTGTTCATTTTATTTCTCTGAGGCTTTCAGACAGCTGACGCGCGGCTGCTGAGCCCTGTTAATCACTTATGTATTGTAAACTTTTCAATTTCAATTAGTATATGTATGACAACATTTTTTTAAATGAGATAATCATTATACAAAAATATATATTATGTATATGGACCAAAATAGTATAAAACTCCTTTTTAAAGCAATATTTTTGTTTCAGTGGATATAGCTTGCATGTGATCTGTACAGAATGTTCACCAAACCTGGACTTTTGTCTGCCCTGCTTCTCCAGTGGTGTCATTGTCGGGGACCACAAAGCTAATCATTGTTACAGGTAAAGGAATTATTTCTATGGGACTAAAGGTTCAAGACAATGGCCGATGAATTGATGTACATCCTCACCCAAATGATGATACACAAAATTACCTTAGTAGTTGAAACGTTTGGAAACTCAACTTACTGAACCAACCAATAAAAGTCCTCAAAGTTGTTAAGCCAGCGAATAGGAAAACGTTATCTTTAAACTTTAAGGACTAGGGTTGGCAATCCGAATCCGGAATCCGCCCAATTTTTAGCCGATTTTGGAATCCGAATCCGGAATCCGTTTTTTAATAGCTGATTCGGATTCTTAATTGGTAGGCTAAAATTAGCGTCTTGAGTTTTTTCTTTCAACTCCGCCTTTTTGAAGGCAAAGATTATCACCATTATATATAATATCTTTTAAAATTTGGTTCGATTCTCGGAAGTGAATTATAGAGAACACCAAGAACATTAATTTTTAGGACATACGTAGCACTTAATTTTTTTAATTTAAAAAAAGCCTTTAAAAAAATTGCTGGAATCCGGAATCCGCCTTTTTTTGGACAGATTCTTGTAAGAAACCGAATCCGAATCCGGTCCAAAAATTTGACGGATTGCCATCCCTAGTAGATATATTCTCTGCTAAAGCCTCAGGTATCTATTAAGTTCAGCGATTAGGGGGATCTTAAGGGGAAAAAACTATTGAGGTATCCGTTATCGAAAGTGATATTAATCTATAAATTCAGTCAGTGTTTTTATTTTTGACAAAAATATTATTCATGACTCATATTTGAAACTGCTATAATGCCACCTAATTCATAGATTCGAGGAGGAAAGTCCTGGGTCAAAAATGCTTGGCGGGGACTGGAACCAGGACGAACTTGTCCAACTGCTGGAGGGGCTGGAACAGTTTGGTTACGGTAACTGGACAGATGTGGCCTGCTACGTTGACACTAAGAATCCTACAGAGTGTCGCAATGCCGCGAATCAGTATTTTGTTAATGGTAAATAATTTTTCTTTTTTTTAGAATTTTCAATTTAAATATTGTACTTTTATTAAATTATTATCAAAGCCGTATAAACTTTCATATCATATTAGTTTCTGCTTTAAGGTCCAATTGCCAGACGTACCTACCTCGAATCAGAACGCGGGAGAGCCATAGACCACACAGTGCCAGCCTCACCTGACAAAAAACCTCCCGCCTCTTTGCTGACAGCCAGCGGCCAGCTGGACATCTCTCTGGAGGACCGCATCCATCTTGGCTGGCTGCCCTACAGAGACGAGTTTGAGGTGGAGCATGCTAACGATGCCGAGTCATTGGTCGCTGTTCTGGATCCCAGCCGCAATGAGGACATTGAGGAGGATCTGGACAACATGCTGAAGGTGACACACGTGGAGATATACCAGGCCAAGCAAAGGGAGCGCAAACGCCGTCGCCAGGTTGCTAGCGACTTCGGGCTGGTCAAAGACTTTTGTGCCGAAGAGGATCTGACTCGGCAGGGCATTAAGAAACCGCGGAAAGACAACAAAGCCGAGCTGCTCGAGCGGCTGCGGTTGTCCGCAAATTTTCAGACCTACGACGAACATACACGTTTTATCGCGAGTATTTCGAGAGAACGAGATTTACGCGGTCGAATTCGCGAGTTGACGAGATATCGTAAAAACGGTATTCGGCGGTTGCGCGACGCTGAGGATTATGAGGAGCAGCGAAGCCGGCGGAATCGGATGAAGAAACTTTTGTCGGACGGCGGCGATGATGGTTCACCGGCTCCGAGAGAGATTCCGCCAGAAATTGATCTGGATTACATCACCAATATTATTGGTCTTCCAGGTCGAATATTTTGATTTTTTCGTTTGATGTTAAAGGGGGGGGGGGCGAAAGTGACACTTTTTGAAACCAAAACTAAAAGTCAAAGGAACTCAACCAAAAAAAGAGTTACAGGTCTAATATTTTGCATGGCAGTTGCTTTATAGGGGTACAATATGGAACTGTGAAGAAACGGCGTCGCAACCGCCGAAAACCGCCGAGAAAAGGCAAATAAAATTTCGGCGGGAAACGGCGGTTTTCGGCGGTTGCGCCGCCGTTTCTTCACAGTTCCATATTTTACCCCTATAAAGCAACTGCCATGCAAAATCTCAGACCTGTAACTCTTTTTTTAGTTGAGTTCCTTTGTTGACTATTAGTTTTGGTTTCAAAAAGTGTCACTTTCGCCCCCCCCCCCCCCCCCCCCTTTGTTATTATTCCTTAAAACAAAGTTATCAATGTTCGTATGTGGCGTAGCAAAACAAAGTAAACATACTATTGAGAGGAAGGAAAACAGAAAAACCTTATTCACTTATAAATGTAATAAGAAGTATAAATGTATAGGAAAGGTTAAGCAATCTTAAAGGAAAAAGAACGCTATAAAATGGTTCCTAAACACATGGGCAATATTATAGAGATAGAGTCGTTTTTAAAATGAAATTAAGATAATTAAGAAGTTGTGTATTTCTAAAATTGTTTTAATCGCTGTATCGTTATTTTGTTTAGGCTATGATATGCTATCCCAACAAGAGAAGCGTCTGTGCACCAGCCTGCGTCTTCATCCAAACCTATACATCTCATACAAGACCTGCCTCATACGAGACCACCTGCACAAGCGCCGGGGACAGATCCCACAGCCTCTGCACCCAGCAGGGCTGGATAAGAACCATAAGAAAAAGATCTTCAACTTTCTGGTTCACTCTGGATGGATTTCTGCTTATTGAGGGAATATATTGTGTTTAGATTATTGTAAGATATAGGATTGTATTTGATTATGGTTTACATATTTTCACAGAATTATCGTTATATCATTATAGTTAGTTTTATATTTTAGATTCACTGCAAAAGAATGTTTTATTTTAGACATTTCATTTGTTTGGTTGTCAATATAGGGAGGGAGGGGACATTAGACTGTAAACTCTTCTAGAACCTTAAGTTATATAACACCATTCTCATTTATTGGCTTATAAACTTTGGGTACTTCAATTAATCTTGATTCTAAACCTTTTATGATTTAATGTTCAAAATACAAATTTCGTTTATATGATTATAAATATTATTAAAATATTTTTATATTGTGATATACCTACGAACATATTCCTATTGTTAAATTAGTAATAAAAACATTTAAATTGGTGATTTGTACTAAATAAATATTAATTATTGTTTTTTTGGTTTAAGTAAAAATTTCATGTTTATTATATTTTACTTTTGAGGTTTTTCTCTCTAAATTTTTGTTAATTGTTAAAAATTGCTTTTAAGGTTTTTATTTATTATTTATATTTCTAACATGAAAGTCGTCCTCTATAGAATAATTCTTGATGTACACATACAATAGAGTAAGAGAAAACAGGGAAAATAGAATTTTTTATATTTGTGCCCAAAACTTTTCATGACAATTTCCCCCCCTAATTTGGTTAATTTTTTTCCGAATTCATATACCAAATAGAATATATATTTTATGTATACACTTTAATTTGATGTTTTACATTATACATTTCAGATATCAAAAAATTGTTATAATACATTTTGAAATAATAAAGTTTTGATGAGGGAAAATATGGTGTAGAGAAGAATTGTCTAACCCAACATAACAGACAGCCTAATAAGACAGTGAGCCTACTTGATTATTAAAAAAGGCCCAAAAATTGTGAAATACATAAAATGACAAATTATTAGATATAATAAATGTAAATAAGGTAAATATTTAATTTTATTAGGTTGAACTAGTTGTATAAGTTGAATAAAATCTAATTTTTTTTATAAAAATTACGTACGTAATACATTTGACATTGACAAACTGAATTTTGCTTTATAATTCTTATCATAATAAAAAAAAACCATAACAAACAAATCATCAAAATCTTAGTTTTTTTTTGTTCATTTTAATGTAAAATAAATGAATATTTTTTTATAAAACTTATTTTTTAGATTTACATAAAGGAGGAAACTTTTGTTTGTATATGGAAGGGGCCCAAACTCTGAACGGTGGGCCCGCGGCGGCTGCCGGTGCTCCTGGCGGCGGCGGAGGACCTGCCAACGTCGGAAGAAACGGCGAGCAGCGTGATCCTATAATAAACGCAAGAGATAGATTATTTCATACACTATTCTTCAGAATATCATTAGCTTATGCAAGGTATAGTATTTTATAATTAAAATATATGTTCAATGATTTATTATCTATAATACAAAGTAGAACGATGTCTGTCTGTCCGTCTGTCCGTCTGACCGTCTGTCCGTCTGTCTGTCTGTCCCTTAAGATCTCGGTAACCACTGAACCGATCGGATTCTACTCTTCAGGGTATCTACCTATTGGTCCTGTGGTGGTTTTAAGCTATTTTCTCGGGGGGTGGGACACCCCCAACCCCCCCAAAAACCAAAAATCCCCCCCCATTTTTTTTTTTTTTTTTTTTTTTTGAAGGAGATTTCCATGGTCCTTTACGATTTTCGCAATAATTTTTTTTTATCACTTCTTGGGGCAAAGCCCCTAGAGGCTAGGGGCGAAGCCGCTAGTAATACATAAAGTAATAAGATGTCCGTTTTTCTAAAGCAAAAGTTAATTGCAAATTTATCAGATATTGTATATATTATTTTAATTTTTCATTATAGTTTTATTGTTATTCACGCAATGGTAACCTAAACTGTAGTCTTATATCAATGTTTAAGTTAATTTCTTTACATTACTATTTGATCTTTAAAGCAGGTGTTAACTTATTCTTCCTTGTTTTTTTCATTAAAAAATCATAAATTCTAATCTTTACAAAGCAATACATTAATTTTTAAACTTTTTTTTCTATACTAAAAGCAAGATTCTATCAAATATTCATTTTTAAAATTTTTTTAATTTACAAAACGATTTTGTTTTACAGGGGATGTCCGAGACAAATTAGACGTTTAATAGAATGTCTTTTCCTTATCAAGGTAAGAAATAAATTAAAAATATTGTATTTTGGTAAAAATGTTAATGTTATAAATTCACTGTTATTTTTATTGTACTAGTGGATTCGTCCCTTGCATCTAGGGGCTCTGGCCTCGAATAGGATGGGAAGGTTTAGAAAAAAAGCCTTAAAACCGTCACAAACATGAAATTATTAGTAAAGAGCCAAAAACTATCAGAGGTTGAATTTGAATCTTACCTAAAGTTGAAAACTTGATCGGTTAATGCCTAGCTAGATATGAACTGAAAATTAAAACTTTTCCCTTTACAAATATTGTTTAGGCGGTGATATGTATGTGTATGCTTGTGTACATCCACCTTGTGTACACCCGCCAACCTGTCCAGTGCCTAGAACATCTGGCCGACAAGTGGCCGCGAGATGGAGTCCTGCGGGTGGAGATACAGCGGGGAGGCCCGACGCCAGGCTATGATATATACACCAGCTATGAGAAGGAGCGGCGGCTGGCCTTGAGACAGCGGGAGTTGGAAAATCTTGGAAGCTTCTTCTCTATTATCACTGGAGACTTGTAAGTTGATCTTCATTTTTAAATCTTCGAAACAATAAATTTATCCTGTGATCTATTTCTTCTCTTTTATATACAATGAACCAAAATATGCAATTTTATGCAAAAGGATAGAATATATATGAACTTCACATAAAGTAACACTTTTCTTTGGCTTTGCAAATAAAAGCCTTTATGGTCAATGTAAAAATATGCACGTACATAGCTACCAAATTTTGTGTTCCGTACTGTTACAATTATCTTTTTTTCTTGAAATGTAGTAACATAATCATTTCAAAACATAGATTCTTTTACTTAAAAGATATCTTAAAAGGGAAAAATAAATTTATTTTTCTTATAGGGGCTACACAGAAACAATAAAATCTGGAGATGGTGAGGAGGGGGAGGAAGGTGAAGAAGAGGAAGGACTGTTACCCACTGATTCCCCGTCAGGGCTTGGTATCCAACAACAAGAAGATGATATTATTGAACAACAAGAGATTGATGAAATCATTCAGGTACAGTGCAGAGTTAGAGTTTGTATGTAAATATTTTTCACTTATCGTGTCTTTTTTGTTTGTCTTCTGTAATATTCATGTTTTTTTAAGTTATTTTACCTCTTTCGTCCATCTATTAAAAGCAAAATAGCCATGAGAAAGACAACATTGGGTGTTTATTACACCAGTCCCCAAAGTTTTATTATAACATTTTATTTTGATAGGTTGATTCATTAAGTTAAGTGTCCAAAGTTTCAACCACTTTATTTAATTTACAGAAGGGGTAACTTTGTGAATCATAATTTGAGTTGTTCTTTAATTTATCGGCCATTGTCTTATCCCTTAAAATATCACAGCATCTGCTATACTGATTATAAATTAAATATAACAATATACTAAGAAAAATAAATAATGCACTTCAAGTTTAAATTACTATTCTAAAAATTTAGAACATAATGCCATCAGCTGTTGGTATCATGGGTAACAACACCACAACTGCTGGTGGGCTGCCAGGCTCCACCAGTTTACCTGGAGGCCAGGATCACAGGGAACAGGGCAAACCGCAACAGGAAGAAAAAATCTCCACCCTGTCGTCGACTCTGGATTATATGAAGGATAGATTACATAGTTTGCAGGTCAGTCAAATTTAAACCAAATTAATTTGCTTTTAACAAGTATAGATCAATTAAAATAAAATAAATTTTCGTAGAAAAATAAAGTCACAATATGAATCAATATCAATTTTGACTTTGCTACAAGTTTGTTTAACTTCGATTTAACTTCTATAATTTTATGACATTCTAAAATTTTCATTTACATCGAAACGATTACTTCAGAATTGCTGAAATTGTTTACACAGCTTTTAAGTCATTATATTAATTTTCACAAGGTCCAAATCAAAAGGGAAGTTTCTTTACTTTTTTATTAAATCAAATCACAAATTGTTTTTTTTGTATGTTTGTAAAGGAATTTTCAAATGTAGGAAGCATTGAAAGAGGAGAAAGGTGAGATGACAAACGAACGCCTGGACTCAATCTCGGAATACGGCCAAGATATCGGTGCCCAGGCGAGCAAGCTCAAAACTGTCATAGTCAACATGACAGACGAACTCAGCGGAACTGCCGTTGGCGGCGGCAAGGATGACGGGTCAGCGGCGGGAGCCGCTATTGCGCCAGGCGGGATGGAGGAGGGTGCCAGCTTGCTGGATGACAGGTCGTCAGATCTGGAAAAGCTGTCACGTTTAGTTTGGGCCGAGGATGGATATATTATTGAGTATAGTCTGGAGATTGGGTTTCTCAGGTTGTCGCCGGCTATGAGACAGAAGCTGAACATTCCAGTCCATATTGAGGTAATCTTCATATTTTTGTCAAGAAAACATTCAATTAAAATTAATATTTTGCAATGGTTATTAATAATTTCAGTTATAATGTTTTAATAGAGCATTGATTTTTTTCTGTTAATTTTTCATAGAAGTAATTTAATTTTAAATTGAGTAGCTGTAAGTGAAATCTTGTAATTTATTAGATATTAAAGTAAGTGAATAGAAGGGGCACGATCTGTATGTAACTCTACCCACGCGATGGTGTCCCAGATCCGATTTTCAATTTGGTCTTTGAATATCAGCCAATACTGTCGGAAATATAAACACATCGAAGTCGCTATAAAAGAGCAGAAATCAATTTGCTGGCAGACACAAAAGGCCCCTACCACTTGGGCCAGGTGTGTGTAACAAATATGATCTATACTTGTACATTTATTATTTAGATCTTGGATCCCAACACAAATCCTTGTTTTGGAGATGCGTTCTCCAGGTTTATACTTGAGAATATGCTGGGATACGAAGATGTTCTCATGTCATCTGTCAAAACTCTTGCGGAAAAAGAAAATAACAAGGTATTAAGTTTTAATGAAACAAAAGTATTGTTTAATTTAACCCACTTAACATTGACAGAAATTGATAACCAATATCTTATTTTCCTTATTAGCATAGTTTTGAATCAGCAAAATTAAGCAATACTTATTTTGTTCCATTGAAAAAATACACTGTATTATTTTCTTTAAAACCTTTTAGTGTCATAGCTTGAGATAAGTCCTGAAATTTTTTATTAAGAATGTTTCAGTTTTGTGTCTTAGCCAATAGCCATGGGGTAGTTCAAACTATCAACTTATTTTGTCAACAACAAATATTTTGAAACATTTATTTATGAGGGAATTAAAATTTTATATTTTAGAACAAAGGGGGAGGTAGGTTGTGCTAAATTCTGTAAAGGCGTGAGTTTTAAGAACTTAAAATAGAAGTAGAACTCTAAATTTAGGCATGGCAGTTGCTTTAATTAGGTATAACGTGGATATGTACTATATTAGAGCAACTGCCATACAAAATTTAGAGTTCTAATTCTATTTAAATTCTTAAAACTTACACCTTTACGGAATTTTAGCACAACCTACCTCCCCCTTATTATTTTAGGCCAAAATAATTGAAAATATAGAACATCTCTCTCTATAAAAGTAGTTCTAGTCTGAAGAAGAAAAACCCTATTAACATTTTTTATGGAACTATTTCTTTTTTTGGAATAAAACCAAACTAATATTCTATCATTACCTAAAATTCATCTCAAAAATCTTTATTTTAGGGGTTTTTAAGAAACGTGGTGACAGGGGCGCAGTATCATTTCAAAGCCAAGTGGACATCTGTAACCTCTTACATTCCAGCGGTTCTAGTCATGATTGTTTTTGTAAGTTTCTCATTTTTATATAAAAAAACATAAAGATATTAAAAAGTATTTTGATGAATGCGTTTCGATTTATTTCTTAAGATGTCTAAAATGGCTGGATTTATAAAAAGCTTTTCAAACTACTTTGTATTTAGTTTTAAAAATCGACAAGTACGTTTAAAATCTTTTATTTATAGCTGGATCTTTAAATCATTTCAATGGTGCGCCAAATCGGTGTGAGCCAACTTTCCACCAATGAGAGCACATCATTTTACGAAACGCCGCGCTGTGATTGGCATATATTCGGCGCACCCCGATTTGGCGCACCATTGAAATAATTTAAAGATCCAGCTCTTGTGTAATAATATACAAAATTTGGAAAGATAAAGTGAAATTTTATGACACTTACTTTGAATAAATATTTAATTTTTTAGACTATTTCAATTTCCATGCTACTGAGATACTCCCAACATCAAATCTTTGTCTTCATTATTGACTTGCTGCAGGTATAATCATTTTCAACCTAAATATTTTTTTTATAATTGTAAATAAACATCAACATTAGATTATGACAAAACTCACTCACCTTGTCATTATTAGAAGCTTGAATTCTGAAAGCATACTTTGAATTAGATCTCTGTGATACACCCCATGATTGACACGTAACATACACAAATAAGATGACACTCGCACGTCCTTGTAGATAATGTAGATATTCTGTGACTTTATGACTTATGAAAGAAGCAGCTGTTTGTATCTTTGCTATATACTCTTATGACTAATAGGCTTTGTATATCGAACAGCTGATTGTGCTTTGTACTTTGATTTGATCATTTGATGACTGTTCAGGTTCAATCTAAACATGAACATTATTAATGATTAGCGCAACCTATGTGTTTTTTAAAGATGGTTGAGTTGAACACGAACATAACCTTCCCTGTGGCACCCTTGTTGACAGTCATCCTGGCGCTTGTGGGCATGGAAGCTATCATGTCGGAGTTCTTTGAGGTAAGGCAGTGGTTTTATGCTTTTATAATGGATATAGAATATAGTTGGATATTGTGACTAGAGGAAAAATTGTCGTCAATTTTAGGTTGCAAACATGGATTGGACATCTTTTATTGGTCAGTTCATTAATCCAGTAGGAGAGAAGGGGATAGGGTAAAGGGGTTGGATGGAGAGTTTCGTTATATTAGCCCGCTACAAGTTTCACTTTATTAGAGTACATGATGATCTTATGTAACATTCAAGTAATAATATATCGATTCTAAGTTTAGCAACTGATTGTTAATTTAAGGACACGACTACAGCCTTCTACATAATCCTGTTGGTGTGGCTGTGTGACCAGTATGATTCCATCTGCTGCCACACCCCCATCACCAAGAGGTACTGGCTGCGCTTCTTCTACCTGTACCACACAGCATTCTACGCATACCACTACAGGTTCTCTGGTCAATACTCTGGCCTAGCTCTTCTTACAATGTGGCTTTTTACTCAGGTATTGTTTAGTCCCAAACCATGGACTCTTAATTAATTCCAATATTAACTAAAAGTTCAACAAGAAAATTTTCTGAAACTGCAATAAGAAAGCCTCCTTGATAACCAAAATGGACATACAAAATTATCGTCTGTTACAAATAGATTTATTTTGGAAAATTAAACGTTAAAAATCTTTTTATTTTCAGCATTCCATGATCTACTTTTTCCACCACTACGAGTTGCCAGTAATACTCCAGCAGGCTCAGATCAGGGATATTATCAACAGGAGCAATGGACAGGTTCACATCAACTTCAACAACGTGGTCTCCTTGAATAATAACAACAACAATATCGCCGCCAACGCCAACAACAACAATAACAACGCTGCAGCGAACAACAACAATGTTGTGCGGCGGATCATCAGGCCAAGGTTTACGTTTGGACGATTTCAGTTCAGATTTGTTTTCCAGGCTATGCACAATCCTCCTGTGCCGCCGCAAGCGGCCGCCACATCAGCAAACGCGGCCAATGCCCCGCCGTCGGCGGCGGAAAATAGTCCCGCTGTGGATGGTAGTAATAGCAGTGGCGCAACTGTAAATAATACAGAATCTACAAGATCGCAAGGAGAAAACAATCAAAGCAACTTGCCGCCGTTAGCAACCAGCAATGACGTCCTGGATACCGCCGCTCTCCAGAGATACGCCTCAGAGGTGGTGGAAAGTGCGAGGCAAATGGAGCAACTGGAGTCACTTGCTGGCGGCAGGATGGTAATCCCTCCTGCAGGCGCTCAAAGTCATACAGCAACCGGTTCTTTCGACAGGTAGCCTACATACACTTTATTCAAAATTTTATTGATCCTTAGAAAAAAGTAGTAACAGGATCTCTGTGTGTCTGTCTGTACTGAAGGATCTCGCTAACCGCTGAAGAGATATGGTTCTTCTTTACGATCTAAATTCTAGGTCCTTGAAAGGTTTTTGACTATTCGTAGGGGGGGGGGGGGGGGGTAGATATACCACACTTTTCTGGGATCTTGCTGAGTCAAGTATCAACTGTTGGGAATATCAAAGGATGACTCCATGCAAAATTTGAGCCGGATCCGGCCAAAACCGGCCGTGAATTTTATGAAAAACCGGTTTTTTCCGGTTTTTTAGGGGGTATCTGTAAATCGATTCAGCTGGAGCAAAACCGGTTGGAGGTACAAAAAATTTTACTTCACATGAAATTTAGCCAATGCAATTGCCTACAAAAATGTACTTCATCATCAACTTGATTGGACAACTCTTTCCCCTCCTAAATGTCCATTAAAACCTCGGAAACGGCAAAAATCGCCAAAAATCACGCCTTCGGCGGCAAATAACGGCTAAACGGTCAGCCGGAGGCGAATGAATCATAAATAAAGAAATGTCTGCCTCAAAAAGTTGTTCAACATCAAAGAGATGCTTGAAGTCTCTAAAACGACTCCTTCCCCTCCTTTAAGGGGAAAAACTGAAAAAACGTGATTTTCAAAAGTATGCCCACTTCGTGGGTGTGGGGGGCACTGAACCCGTCACCCCAAGGTCACCAAATATAAAGTCTAGGCGGCCCACAATGCTGAATTTTCACCAAGTGAAAGTCTTGTGTCATTATCTCTTATGCGAAAAAAGTTATTAATTAATTAAAATTTCAAATTGTGATTTTTTGATGGATTTCTTTGATGAAATGACAGGCCGGTCAATTTTTAGGCCATTTTTTGCGGTTTTTGGGCCGTCACGCCCAAACGGTTTGAGATAATCTCACGGGACCTTTTGCCCAACCTAAGTCTGGTTATTTGTGTTAAACTAGGGTAAAATGGCTGTTTGGATAATGCCAACCCAAGCTGTCATGCACTAACAAGCTATACTCTTTCCCGCATTATATTAGCATTATTATATACTGAAATGGAACACAAATACACTTTATAAGTCATAAACGAAACCTCATTCTACACTCTGTAATGGATAAAGATCGGTTCATTAAGTCAAACTACAGATCAATATAAAACTTAGGTTTATTGATAACCAGGGATGATAGGGCATAACATAACACAAATAATAATTATATAAATAATTACATGATAAAACTATAGGTAGGTATTGGTTCAGTAGGCGGCTGTCAGTCCAGGATCCTGCAACATGGATATATCAACATTGCTTCACTTTCCTTTACGGTCCTTTTTCTTTGCAGCACGTCTTTCCTTTTTGCTCAATCTCAGCGATTCCATGTCCTCGTATAATTTCTTATTTTCATCATACAAGTCTTGTTTGATTCGGGCCAGGCGGTCGTACTGTTTGTCCGTGTAGTCGTTCAGTCTGCGCAGGTGCTCATTCTCTGCTTTCAGGCGAAGAATTTCAGTCTCTGATTCTACTTCTCTTTTTTCTTTGAGAAGCTCGAGTTCGAGTTTGAGGGATTCATGCGCCACATTTAATTGCGTGAGCTCAAAACATTTGGCATGATAAAGTTCACTTATCTTTTCAGAAATCCGAGCCGATTCTCTCTCTTGTCCATGCGGGTCACGTGTGGATGTACGTCCGCGGGCTACTCTGTGAAGCAACCTCTCAAGGAGGCCAATGGAATTTGGCGACCTCGCTCCTTGTGCTCTCCTAGCCCCACTCACCATGCTGTCCGAGCGTTCGCGGCTGAGGGTCCTATGGCTTCCCTTTCTCTGCTGCGTCTTCTTGGAGGCACTGCGGGATCTTCGACCTCTATAAAGTCCACGTGACTTTAAGATGGAAAGCAGGTACTCGTCGTTGACATAATCAGGACTCATGCCCAGCGGTAAAGGCAGCGCCAGCGGATGCAGCTGCTTGTCAGACGGCTTCGGGGGATTTTTGTAAGCTGACTGAAAATGCTGTCCTAGCCAGATTTTGGTTAGCGTGGCGGCGGCTTCTGTGGGTGTACGCCCAAGACTCTTCTTGGTAAAAAATTCTTCATACATCTGCGAGAAGGTGACAAACTGGCCATTGCCGGCGGGCTGCAGGAATATCTTGTGTAAGCTTAGGGCCTGGAGGCCACAGCGGGCGGTGTGGTTCCTTATGAAGGTGTTCAGGTCGTTGATGTCCGGCCAGTGGCGTTCCAGGTCAGGGGCGTACCTCGCGGTAGACCACGTGACCCGGTGCCGGCCGGACATCTCAGCTGCTTCGCTTACGGCTTTGATCGCCGACTCCAGATCCTCCTGGGTCTCTTCAAGGAACACGGCCAACATGACATCAATGGTGATGAAGAGGGGACGTCTCTCTCTTTCCATCAGGGATAAAAGGCCCTCACAAAACTCTTGGAAATTTTGGTTTTTAATTTCCTTAAGCACAATATGGGGACTTTTTGATACCCCAGTCTCATCGACGGTGTAGTCGCTGAAATGCATGTAGATGGGGGACTCCCGGGACTCCTTCTCCTTCTCGGGCTCGACCTGCATCTGCGCCTCCTCCTGGGTGCCGATGGTCTCCTCCTCCTCCCAAAAACCAGACTCGTGGCTCGACATTCTAAAATTTGGATATAAAATTAGAATTTTGAAAAATAAAAATTGATCTTTGTGAGAAAAGTAAGCAAGTTTACATTTGTAAAAGAAAACTTTAATTGTAATTTTTGAAAAATAATTGAAAATGATGAATTCTATGTTTTGTGAAACACATTGAAAAATAATAAATGATTGACAAAAAAAATTCGTTTAATAGATTTGATTTGAAAAGAGAACTATTAATTTTAATATTGTATATAATGAAGTTGGGATCTTTGTTTGAAAACAAGCAACTTCTTTAATATAAAATGATTATTAAAAAGAAACGCGTACTTTAAGAAGATTTTTGGAAAAAAAAGCGTTTTTATAGACAATATTTGAAGGAAAAAAAATACCTTGTAGTTGGTTCACGGATTTGGAAATATTCCGGAGGTCGTATGAGCTTGAAGATCTCACAAACGGATGATTTCGACTTGGAAAAACACATTAAAAAGTAACTTTTGTTTTTGTATAAAGACCAATGGGCAATTTACGCGTCAGAAATTTTGTTATTTCCGTTTTGTTTCGGATGTTTTGAATGCCGCTGATGTGCGCATTTTGTTGTGTTGCGTGGTAGTTCGAAATTTGGGAATTTTAATAGCGTATTTCCGGAAAAAATAGGCTACAACGCAACATTGATTGGAAAGTCTGTATGTAAGTAAAGTCGTCTTTTAGGATTGAGTAATTAAAGACGGGAATAATGAGATTTAGTGAGGTAGAAAGGAAACGCCATACGACGGTTTGAAAACATATATTTATAATAAAATACAATAAAATGGAATACAGTATTTTTGGCGATAAAATTGTATATACAGCTGTTTTTCTGAGGACAGAATCAAGTATTTGGATTTACTTGATTGCTCTGATGTATTCAGAGCCTAATCTTCCTGATTGAAGAATCATCATGATTTTGTTAGGGTTTACTCCCTTTTTGGTTAGGATATCAGCTGCTTGCAGCTCTCCAGGGACCCAGACTAACTTCTTGATCTCCTTGTCTGCAATCCACTGTTTCACCATGCCAATCTCTCTACGTAGTCTGCGTTCTCCAACATCTGTGGCACTGTGTACTGCTAGATGGGCATCCTTGTTGTCCACAATGGCAGTGATGGGAAAATTAAAATTGTCACCAAGTTTCTCTTTCAGAAACCATCTGGTGGCTATTGAAGCATCAATACCAGCTGTCATGCTCATGGTTTCAGCTGCTAGGGTTGAGTTGGTTACTCTCTGGATTTTGTTGGATCTCCATTCAATTGGAGCACAGAGACCAGTGTTGGGATTCACTAGAAACACTATGTAACCTTGTGCACTGTCCACTCCTTCATTCAAGTTGCCAAAGCTGGCATCTGTGAATGACCAAATCTCAGTTTGTTTGAAGTCCTTAAGGTTGCTTATCCTGATTTTTGCAACTTCTTTTAACTTCATCATTGTCTTCCTTGCATTCTTCAGATCAGCCACTGTTCCTTTCTGCATTTTTGTCGATGCATCAATCATTTCAAAAGCTAGGTCAGGTCTTGTGGCTCTGACAGTCCAGTTGATTGCTCCTGTCATTTGTCTGATAAGAGTCAGTTCCTCTGGTGTCATGTTATCGCTGACTTGACTCAGTCTCTTTGCTTCAATTTGAGGTATCTTGACTGTTTCAACATACTTCTCCTGATCAAGAGTGATACCTTGGCTGTCTTGTGTCAACATGAAACCAGTGTACATGAATGAGTCACTTTCAGATTTGCCTATCTGAAATATGTTTAGAACTTTGGGAAGAATCTCCTTGTTGAAGTATTCTGTACCACAATGTATAAAATCGTCCACATGTAGGCCAATGACACCTATTAGCTCTCCATTCTGATCCTGGAAGAAAAAGAATCCAGAGTCATAGATTGACTTCTTGAAGCCAATTTTTTCTAGATTGTACTTGACTTTCTCATACCATTTCTTGCTGGCATCTTTCAACCCATAAAGGCATTTTCTTAGCCTCCAGAGCTTCTTTGTCAGATTGGCTTCCTTGGGAGGTTTCACCAGCACCGTTCTGTCTAACTCGTTTCCTTGGAGAAAGGCTGACTTGACATCGCTGGCTCCTATTACCCAGCCTTTGGTGGCCGCTATGGTTAAGAGAATCCTAAGAGTGTGTTTGTGCATGGTTGGTGACTCCTTGGAGACTTCTTGTGTCTCCTGGTATCCTTTTGCAGTTAACCTGGCTCTTACTTCTTCTCCTTTCATTGTAATCACCCAAAGTGTTGTGATATATTCTTGTCCTTCGTCTTCAATAATATCATAGGTGTGAAAATGTTTCAATTTATCAAGCTCCTTTTGTTTGGCTTCCAATGCTTCTGGTGTGTTTGTATCTTCTTTTGCCACTAGAACTGCTAGGATCTCCTCTGGTAGGTTTTTGTCAGAATTGTCCTGTCTTTCTTCTCTCTCTATTCTGGGTTCCTCCACTTTTCTAATCTCCAGATTCTCGACATCGTCACTTAAAACTTCACCATTCTCCAGAGAGAAGTTATACCAGTTTGGGTACTTGCCTGTTCTTTTGCAGCTGCTTGTGACTGTAGCATTTTGCCAGTTGCCATCCAGTTTGATTTGTACCTTCTCTGCTTTCTTGAGGATGGTCCCTTGTTTGCTAGTCGGTTTCTTTGCTGGTCTGCCTGGTTTCCTTTTCTCTTTGTTGCTTGATTCTGCTTCTGTGTGATTGTCTGTTGTTTGTACGTGATCGGTGATTTGTTCACTAGAATCATTGGAGTCTGCCCCTTCAGCAGTTGTCTCCTGGGTTGTAGCACTTTCAGCCGTTATCTCTTGGTTGGAGTCTGCACTTTCAACAGTTATCTCCTGAGTGTCTGCACTTTCAGCAGTTGTCTCTTGGTACACTACGTTTTCAGTAGGTAAGTTTGCATCTGTTGTGTTTTGCTCTCTGATAGCAGCATCAATCTGTGACAGGTCAAATCTAGAGATTTCATGTGTCTTGTGGCTTTCTTTGGATGCTGAGGAGACAGCTTTGGACTTTTCCTTAGCCTGAAGTTCCTCCTCTTCTGCTCTGATCTTCGCTGCTAGTTCAGGTTTAACAGGATGTAGTCTGTTAGCATGAACCTGTCCAAAGTATCTGCCATGTCTTACACAGATCACTTTTCCATCCTGATAAACTACTTTACCTGGGCCTAGCCATCTGTCATCAATGGCCCTTCTGTAGTAAACATAATCACCATGCTTATAAACATGTTGGGCTGTTCTCAGTTTGGTTCTGAGCGCTTGTTTCAGCTTCTCACAGTTCTGAGACTTGATGAAAGCTGCTCTACATTCATGCATAGCTTTCATTTGATCCTCAAGTGCCTTGCTCTGGGTCTTGATTTCCAAGACATTGGGAGACTCATCAATAATGTTTGGAAGATTAGGGAGTCTTCCATATACTAGTTGAAATGGTGAGAATCCGTACACTGTGGATAGTGAGTTCTGTGCTATGCAGGACCAGGCGAGTGCGGTTTCCAGGTCCATCTCTGGGAAGTCTTCACGGACTCTAAGGAGAATATTGTCAATGAGTGCATGAATCCTCTCACACAACCCATTGCTCCATGGGCTATATGCTGCCGTAGTACACAGGATGATGTCTAACTTGCTCATTGCTTCCATCATTGCTGCTGCTGTGAATTCTGATCCTTGATCTGTGATTATTTTCTTGGGTTTCTGATAGTATCTGATCCAATGTGTCATTAGTGCTTTGATTACCTGTTCTGGTTGTTTGGATTTTAGTACTGTAGCAACAGTGAATCTGGTGAAGCAGTCAACCATGTAGAGTATTGGTATTCCGTTCCAGATTTTTAGGTCCATTGCAATAACTTGGTTGAAGTCATTTGCCATTGGATAAGCTACAGAAGGTTTGTCAGGTAGACGTTTTTTCATTATACAGCCTTCACAGCCGTCAATGATCTTATCAATCATCTCATCAAAGTGGTCTTTCCACTGTTCAGCACCTTTGAGAAGATCAACAAACTTTGATTTGCTGCCATGCCCAAATTGGCGATGCAACTTCTGGAGCATTTGATATTGTTGTCTTACGGTGGATTTTTCTAGATCAATGAGCATCACATTTTCCATTACCATTGAATCTTCGTTGTCATCTTGACCAAGTAGGTTGATGATATAGTGGCCTGCACTTGTGGTGTGTAGTTTGATGTGTTTACCGTTGGCTGTGGCTGTATCATCAATGAGATTGATTGCTATGCCCAGTTGTTTCATGTGTTCTTTAGACAACAGAAGTGGAATATCTGAGTCTATTACATCAATAGCTAGCTCATGGACAGTGTTAGCTATGAGAATAGGGATCTTGTAAATACCCTGTGAGTGCAATGATTGCTGGTTACCAAAAGTAAATCTAGTTTTACTTTGGTGTGGTCCAGATAATTTGTGCTTTAAGTGTTTAGGAATGGCGTCCATGTAGATTTTCAGCCATTTCATACCTGTGACTGAAGAAGAACAGCAGGTATCTAATGCTGCGGCATTTAATGCCTCTGCTGTGAATTTGGACAATTCATTCTTGTCTGTGGTGAAGAAGATGTGTTTTTGAGAATCACTTTCTTCTTCTTTCTCAATCTCTTTAAGGATGTGCTCTGGAATGTCGTCTTCCGCGCCAGAGTTTTCACCCTCAATGACAAAAGCTTGTTTATTAGACTTTTGTTTGTGTGTATTATTTTGGAGTTTTAGAAAATATGGGCATTCCCTTTGTAAGTGTCTTATTGACAAACAAGATCTGCATTGTAAAATGCGCCCCCTTTGATCCTTTGGATTGATCCCCTCCCCTGAATTTTGATAATTTGGGGAAGCACCATTTTGGTTGTAATTATTTTGGAAATTGTTACCCCCTTGCTGTGAATTATTCCCTTTTTGTTGAGAATTGTTTCCCCTTTGATTTGAATAATTACCCCTTTGTTGGAAATTGTTACCCCCTTGTTTACCTTTTTGGTAATTATTTCGGTTTTGCCAAGTTGCAAAGGCTTCTGCATGTTGTGCCATAAATGCATCTGATAGCACATTTGAGTTGTCTTCTTTTTGTAAACCAAAGACATTAGTTAACATGTCAAACATTTTTGATTTGACATTTTCATACAGTTTTGCGTCATCTGACAGATCTACTACAGAGTTGAGTAGTTCTATTTGTTGTGACGTCAGATTTGCATTGTTCATTAAGAACCCTGCTTTGATGTCTGTGGAGAGAGTCGTTAATCCCGCGTTTTCCGCTTTTGCTACTAAATACTCAAAATGCTTCGCATACTCTGCAAACTCTTGTCCTTGTTTTCTCTTGAACTCTACAATTTCTCTAAGACATTGGAATTTTAGGGATTTTGAAGGTTTCCCAATGTGCGTGTCTAGGAATTCAAGTATTTTTGTAACGGAATTTTCATCTGACGCTATTTCTGTGGGCCTATACTTTTGAAAAAGTTGACGCTGTATGTTATCCCCAAAGTGGGCATGCTCATTTTTGATACCGGCCAATAGTAACGCCCCCCTTTTCGATTTTGGAATGTCTGTTATAATGTTCCAAAGAGTAACATTATCTTTGTAGTCTGCATATAGGGAATAATCAGACAATTTGGGCGCGTCTGTCATTACTTTAATTTCCGTCATTTTGTTGGTGTTGAATGAGGTTTCAGTTGTTTGTAAATTCACTGAACTCTCTTGAGTTTTGGAAATATTTAGTAAGGAATTATTTTTCTTACGTTTTTGTTTGATTAGATCTATGAGGGGGTGGGTGTTTTTTATAGATTTAGATACTCTCCCCTTGTTTTTGATATGACGGGGTTTGGCTTTACCCATGTATTTTGGAAAACGATTTTTGCGCTACTTTGTTTGGATATAATTGTCCTTGTTATATCGCACGGACAATATTCTTATGAATTTGGAAAAGAAATTAACACTTTTTTAAAATATTTTATTTATTTGGAAATTAAAGTAAAGAAATGCTTATTATTGAATTTATTTATTTATACATATAAGGATAATATATACTATCAATTTATTGTATATAATTGAATAATTGATAATCAAAACATGACTGACAAATTTTTGTAAAATTTGTATCACAATTTCTTTTGGAAATATCTTGAGCTTTTCAGCTC
Source organism: Acartia tonsa (assembly GCF_053477335.1). Classification (NCBI taxonomy): domain Eukaryota; kingdom Metazoa; phylum Arthropoda; class Copepoda; order Calanoida; family Acartiidae; genus Acartia; species Acartia tonsa. Next base: position 51,910,411 of record NC_137263.1, on the reverse strand, counting down.
CAATAAAATTATTTTAATCACCGGCCAAACTGCGGGCCTAAACAATTTTTATATAAATAATCAAAATATGACTGACAAATTTTGTAAAATTTGTATCACAATTTTTGGAAATATCTTGAGCTTTCCCAGCTCCAATAACATTACATTTTAATCACCGGCCAAACTACGGGCCTAAACACTTTTGTGTTTATATAATAATGCTATCTTGTCTTTTGGAATAGAGCAAACACCGACCTCTACGGGTCTAAACTTGAAAAAAAAATAATGCCTGGATTTAGTATATTGTTAGCATGAGTGCCGTAGATCTTTTGCAAAAAAAAAACTAGCTACTGCTACTATTGTTAAACTAGGGTAAAATGGCTGTTTGGATAATGCCAACCCAAGCTGTCATGCACTAACAAGCTATACTCTTTCCCGCATTATATTAGCATTATTATATACTGAAATGGAACACAAATACACTTTATAAGTCATAAACGAAACCTCATTCTACACTCTGTAATGGATAAAGATCGGTTCATTAAGTCAAACTACAGATCAATATAAAACTTAGGTTTATTGATAACCAGGGATGATAGGGCATAACATAACACAAATAATAATTATATAAATAATTACATGATAAAACTATAGGTAGGTATTGGTTCAGTAGGCGGCTGTCAGTCCAGGATCCTGCAACATGGATATATCAACAATTTGTGAGGTCTAGGAAAAAAAACAGACTTACGCAAAAGATTATAATTATAATCTTTACACAGAAAAATGGCACGAGGTGAGGGTTTGAGGGGGCAAAATGAGCCGACCAGAGGTTTTGGACGGCGCGCAGCGACGTCGTGCTTCATCCAATCCGGGATTTTTTTTTTCTTAGACCTTACTAATAACCAGGCTTAGGTCGGGCAAAAGGTCCCGTGAGATCATCTCAAACCGTTTGGGCGTGGCGGGCCGAAAACAGCAAAAAATGGCCTAAAAATTGACCGGCCTGTCATTTCATCAAAGAAATCCATCAAAAAATCACAATTTGAAATTTTAATTAATTAATAACTTTTTTCGCATAAGAGATAATGACACAAGACTTTCACTTGGTGAAAATTCAGCATTGTGGGCCGCCTAGACTTTATATTTGGTGACCCTGGGGTGACGGGTTCAGTGCCCCCCACACCCACGAAGTGGGCATACTTTTGAAAATCACGTTTTTTCAGTTTTTCCCCTTAAAAGAGGGGAAGGAGTCGTTTTAGAGACTTCAAGCATCTCTTTGATGTTGAACAACTTTTTGAGGCAGACATTTCTTTATTTATGATTCATTCGCCTCCGGCTGACCGTTTAGCCGTTATTTGCCGCCGAAGGCGTGATTTTTGGCGATTTTTGCCGTTTCCGAGGTTTTAATGGACATTTAGGAGGGGAAAGAGTTGTCCAATCAAGTTGATGATGAAGTACATTTTTGTAGGCAATTGCATTGGCTAAATTTCATGTGAAGTAAAATTTTTTGTACCTCTAACCGGTTTTGCTCCAGCTGAATCGATTTACAGATACCCCCTAAAAACCGGAAAAAACCGGTTTTTCATAAAATTCACGGCCGGTTTTGGCCGGATCCGGCTCAAATTTTGCATGGAGTCATCCTTTGATATTCCCAACAGTTGATACTTGACTCAGCAAGATCCCAGAAAAGTGTGGTATATCTAGGGGGGGGGGGTGTATGTTGAGATTTTGCCAAATACAGGTTGATTTCTCAATTTAAGGCAAATTTAACATAGCTACTCGAATGGCTATTTACCAACGTATATATATCCCATCTGGAATACAGATGCCCTAGATGTTTGGGTCGAATTAACTAGCTTTTATTAGTTAGTATTATTGAAAAGCATCTTCTTTATATCTTTTAAACAAATCAAGATCTACACTTTAGCCGAGGTATCTAAAATTCTCTTTCTGTTTCTAGACAAGAATCTTCAGAATCATACGAAGATTTAGAAGAAACTGCCACAACATTACAACCACAGCATTTGATACACAATGAAGAGGACAAGCACATTACCTCCCCACCTAGCAACAGCAGTAGTTGTATTGCAGAGGGTAGTGCACCACATCATGTAACAGACTCAACAAATCAAACTGTTGATTCAACAACAACAAATGAAAATAGTTTGTTGTTGTTGTCAAAGTCAAGTGATTCGCAAGCAAATGTGATAGATTCTATTATCAATGAAAACACTGAGGAGGTGATGAGTGACAGGGAGGGTGTTATCAAAAATTGTGATAATAATGACGTTATTGTCAGCAAGTCAGCGGCGGTTGAGAATGTTATACCGACCGTTGCCATCACCGCCGCGGTAACGGACACAGATGCAATTGGTGATGGTCAAAGCAGTAGTAGTCAAAATTTACCTGCCGCTGCCACAGAAAATAAAGATGCAATCAATTCTGCAGGTGGTAATGGTGGCCATACTGCTAATGAAAACAAAAGTGACGAAAATGCTGAGAGCATTCGCAACGACCTCAGGGAAATACGTTCCAGTCTGGCTGACGCGGCAAGAGAGGCAGCCGATTTGATTCAGGATTTGGGAAATTTAAGTCAGCAGTAGTTTTTTTTAGAAAAAAATATTTATGTGATTGTGGGTTTGTATTAATAGCAACGGGTTTTTATCCAAATAACTTAATTTAGTATCATATAGTTATTTTTATGCTAAAGAATAAATGAGAATTCAGTAACCACTCTTGAATTAAATTAAATGCAGTGCTCATGATATTTTTAGCTAATAGTTATCTTAAATTTTGATTTAAACATGATTACTACCTATATCTTTTTGAAGCACAGCAATTTTTTTTTAATTTACATGATTAAAATGAATGTTTACCTAACTCTTTAAAAGGGCACATATTTAAGAAAATTGTCAGCATTTAAGTAAAAGAACGTATATACCTAGCCATTACACATTAATTAGGAAGCTGTGCTTCTAAAATTACTTAATTTTTAAATGTATTTCAATATGGTCGGTCAGACTGTAATAAGCTGGGCTCGGCATTCGTGCGTCCGCCGCGGCTAAGCCTCAAAAATAAATTCGTTTGAATGTTTTGAAAAAAAATTTAAAATGGGGATTTTCATAATTGAATCAAGTTTAGTCTTTTAGCTGATTTTTAAAATTGTAAAACTTTAATTTCCTTGAGGCTTACACGCAGCTAATGCGCGGCTGCCGAGCCCTGGTAATAAGCTAGTCCCGTAATATTTTATTAGTCTCATCAAAATATTTTGTTTTGTTATTTTTTATTGTTTATTTTCTGATTAATTTGAGGAATATCGCATGGAGAAAAACCATTTTGCCTGTAACTTTTCCATCATTTAAAAAACAATAGATTTCATTTCAATAATGATTAATATAGATTGTTGCCAAAGTTTAAAGCAAAACAGTTTTTCTTTGTGTACCATATATCCTCTCCAAAGTTTTATTAGCTATGTTAAATATTTAAAAACTCAAAATTTTCAGTCATATTTTAAAAAAATGTTTAAAAACTAAAAATTTTTCATCATATTTTTTTAATGCAATATTATTGATATTGTGCAATAATTATTTTATATAAATTGTTTACTAAAACATTAAACTTATTATGGATTCTATAAAATATATGAAATTTTGCGAGGTAAAATCCTTCAAATATCTACAAGGGGGGGGGGGGGGGGAATTTTGACACATTTGCTTAAACCTGGTGTATAGGCTTTATCTTTGGACTGAGAGGATAGGTTATTAAAGATACTATCATTTTTATATGATGAATTTATCTTTAATAACCTATCCTTTCAGCCCAAAGGTAAAGCCTATACACCTTGTTTACGCAAATGTGTCAAAACTCTCCCTCCCCCCCCCCCCCCCCAAATGATATAGTAGTTATTTATCAAATCGTAACATAAATAGCTTTCCACGGAAATTAAAATTAAAAAGGAGGATGTGCTTAAGGACCATTTGGGCAGGGGGGGGGGGTTTACTCGAGAACCCTTAGAGCTAGAGGGAGCTAATTTTGGATTTAAGCTTCTATGGGGCCAAAGTTACTTTTAAAATTATCGTCGACCCCCCACCCCCCCAAAAAATTTTTTTTTTTTGGGGGGGGTAAAAATTTTTTTTATTGCATTTCTCGCCGAATTAGGCAATTTGGAATCATTTGAGACCATGTTATTTTTTTCAAAAATTTTTCGCCTTACAAGCAACCCTGCGGGGGGACTTTATCATTTTTTCAAATTCTCGTTTATGAAGGTATATCTTAAATACAGTATGCTACTCTCTTAGTTTTAAAGATAATTGGATGAAATCTTTTTGATTGTGTCACTAATTACCCCAAGTTGTGGTATCTTTAAAAAAAAACGGCGGCGGGACCGCCGCTCCCGCCGTCCGCCGCCGTTTTCCGCCGCCACCAAAAAAGAAATTTTTTATTGCATTTCTCGCAGAATTAGGCAATTTGGAATCATTTGAGACCATGTTATTTTTTCAAAAATATTTCCCCTAACAAGCAACCCTGCGGGGGGGACTTGGTTATTTTTTTCAAATTCTCTTTAGTTTTAGAGATAATTGGATGAAATCTTTTGGGCTGGGTCACTAATTACCCCAACTATTGGTATCTTTAAAAAAAACGGCGGCGGGACCGCCGCTCCCGCCGCCTTTTCCGCCGCCACCAAAAATTTTTTTTTATTATATTTCTCGCCGAATTAGGCAATTTGGAATCATTTGAGTTCATGTTATTTTTTTCAAAAAATTTTCCCCTTACAACCAACCCTGCGGGGGGACTTTTTATTTATTTTTTTCAAATTCTCGTTTATAAAGGTATATCTATATATATACAGTATGCTATTCCCTTAGCTTTAGAGATAATTGGATGAAATCTTTTTGATTGTGTCACTTATTACCCCAAGTTTTGGTATCTTTAAAAAAAAAACGGCGGCGGGACCGCCGCTCCCGCCGTCCGCCGCCGTTTTCCGTTTTGAAAAAAATAACATGGTCTCAAATGATTCCAAATTGCCCAATTCGGCAAGAAATGCAATAAAAAAATTTTTTGGTGGCGGACGGCGGGAGCGGCGGTCCCGCCGCCGTTTTTTTTTTTTAAGATACCAAAACTTGAAGTAATTAGTGACACAATCAAAAAGATTTCATCCAATTATCTCTAAAACTAAGAGAGTAGCATACTGTATTTAAGATATACCTTCATAAACGAGAATTTGAAAAAAAGTCCCCCCGCAGGGTTGCTTGCAAGGCGAAAAATTTTTGAAAAAAATAACATGGTCTCAAATGATTCCAAATTGCCTAATTCGGCGAGAAATGCAATAAAAAAAATTTTTACCCCCCCCCCAAAAAAAATTTTGGGGGGGGGGGTGGGGGGTCGACGATAATTTTAAAAGTAACTTTGGCCCCATAGAAGCTTAAATCCAAAATTAGCTCCCTCTAGCTTTAAGGGTTCTCGAGTAAACCCCCCCCCCCCTGCCCAAATGGTCCTTAAGCACATCCTCCTTATAAGATTAAAACAAGTTTTTTTAGTCCTGAGAGGCTGGAAGTTTTAATTTAATGATTTGTATTATAATCATGGAAAATTATCTGCAATACGATGCTATACATGATTTTTAAATATGTCTAAGAACAAGTTCTAATCCAGCGGATATTAATCGGTTTAAAGCAGTGTTTCGGAGCCGGGAGCCGTGAAGCCGCCATATTTTGCTGGAGCCGGAGCCGTATTTTTCGTTAAAAACTGCTCCGGCTCCGGACTAGATAAATAAAGATATATTTTTACAAATTATAATTTGGTAACTCTGTTTTGTCATGTGCAAATGCCCTTTTTAAGTTTTTCAAGTCCATTTTTATAAAAAATTGAACTTTTAAAACCATCAAAAGTCAAAAATAAAAAATGTTTTTTTTATGAGGAAAATGATTTTAGGTCGGATCCGGAGCCTGAGCTGGATCCGGATTCGTAACCGTATTTCCAGATACTGCTCCGCGGAGCCAGAGCCGCACCAAAATCAAACGGCTCCGAAACGCTGGTTTAAAGCCAAAATTAACTTAACCTTATTAAATTTCAGTTACCCTAAAATTTTTTTAAAATATTCTGTTTGTGATCATATCAAAACTCCAGTTACACAAACCGCAAGACAACAATATTTTTCCAGTATAGCTTCGAAACCGATTAATATCCGCTGGAATAGATCCGGTTCTGAGCCATACTGTAAAGGCATGTATCTTATCGTATTACACACAATTCTGCACAAATATTTAAATAAAAATCATAGAACTAATACTAGTTTTGTTTTCCCGGGCCAGCGGTCCCTTTGGTCTAACAAAACTGGTCTTAACATTATAATTTTTCAATTTAATATCCGTGGAAATATGTCTATAATACAATGCGTTTAATAACTATTAAAGTTTTGTAATTTTTTTTCAGAGTCCTTATATAATACGAAATATCTCTTTACAGTAAAATACATTAAAATATGAAGAGAAATAGATATTTTTGAATAACCAAACACACCAAAATAACTTATTGTTATTGTATTCTACCCATTTTATATGCTGGGTTGCCTTTAGTTTTAGTTTGAGAAAAAATTTTGCACAAATTTTAAACATTGCCAAAAGTTTATAATAATAGGAATAAAAATCTGATTTATACAATATTTAAAATCAAATAAAAGATTTTGTTATAACTTTTTGGCGTGTTTTACATATTATATTTATTATCTTTTAGTTTAGAGCTTGTTTGTAATTCATTCTTATTATTATATTAATATTTCTATTGAAATTGTGTCATGTTAAATGATTCATAGAAATATATTAAATACAAAAGTAGTTATTATTTATTTTTTCCATTAATGGTTTGTTTTTGGACTTTATATATAGGTCTGGTATCTATAATACAAAGTAGAACGATGTCTGTTTTGTTCCGTCTGTTTCCGACTATAAGTGAGTCAAAGTAAATTTTCGTTTCCTTCGCCCTTTTATTTAACAACTTTTGCTTTTAGGTCCTTATTTACTTAGCAATTTCAAAAGGCTGTTGTGTAGACATATGTAAGAAAAGCTTAAGTTTAAAATTTTAAGTCTCTAAGTAAAAAATTGCGGTCACAGGAGACTTAAAGATTTCTGTAGACCTAGAGGATCATACCTGGAACCTGAAATTGACTTGAACATCTATATTTTATATTTAAGGGTTTAAACTACTAGAGGATATTTTAGTATTTTGGTAAAGTAAAATGCTTTGTTTAAGTCCAAAAAAAAGTCACTCAGTTATACTTATAGCCCTTTATCTTTCACACACAGAAAATGAGATCGAATAAACCGAAGAGGGGGGGGGGGGGCGTTCAACCCCTCCCCTATCGCTAAGGGTTTATAAAAATTGTAAGAATAGAATTCAATTAAAAATGAAGGGTATATAAATTGCAAAAATCACGCAACCTCTTTAAGAGAATACGGCGATACGGAAAAAATGCCTGAAATTAGTGTTAAAATAAATTTCAAAAACAAAATATGACAAGATCAAAAAAATCAAACATCATTGTCAGATAAAACTAATGTAAAAATTATAAAAATGCAATTAACTTATATATAACTCATTGATTGCAAAACATTTTCATTAATTTTAAATAACAAGGTTTTTGAACCCCTCTAATGCGCAGAATATCAAATACAAAATTTTAACAAGTTGAAATATAAAACTTCCGTTGGTTCTAGATTTAAAAAATACTATATATAATAAACCATATTCAGATTCTCGCATTTTACTTTCTTACAAGTTTGCTTTTTAGATGGAAAAACGAGTTTTCTATTAAATCTGAAAAATGAAATATATTATATATATAAAACGATCAGGCCTATTGTGTATATAATTTAAAAAAGGCTTTACAGAAAAATATGAGAAAAAGGACAAAAATATAATACATACGATGATACGATCTTTTTTTTTCTATTACTTTTAAAATAATTGAATAATGAGGATTTTGAACCCCTCTAATGCGAAGAATTGCCGCGTAGTATTATGGTAGTGGCCAGTTTACCAAACCTTGATGAAGCAATCTTTCTAAATTGGCTGCCGAGCCGGGCCGAAGTTTAGTTTTTGTCAAAATTAGTGATTATTTATTATGTTTTTTGTTTTAAAATTTGTAAAAGTTCATCTTGTTAGAATACTTATATTAGCCAGTTTTAATTTATTACTAGTTTTTTTTATATTTTTTTTTTTTTTTTATATTAGGTACTAGATCTAGAATTATAAAGCCGTTTTGAATTATGTACATTTTTTTTTTGGTGTTGGTGTGGAGTTTATAAAAACTTAGTGTCTTTTGGGGGGTTTATTCTGTTTTAAGTTAGTAAACTTAAAAGGATTCCTACATTATTACACATAAAATGTAGTTTTTATCAAGCACAAAAATATATTAGAGGTGGTGGTGGCTGGGGCCGGTTTAATACGCCTATTAACAACAATTAGTTTTACTCATAATTTAGTTTAATTAAAAGTCTTTTTATTAACAAAACAGATTTTTATGCGATTTGGGTCTGTATTATTTGGCTTTGATAAAAAAAACCCAGGAAGATTACATTTAAAAATTGCTTGTATTATTATAACAATAGGTAGGTGATTCTAAAGTCATGGTATTTTGAAAAGTTGTGTTAGCCATGTACGTATTAATAGAAAAAATTCTTGGATTACCTTATAGCTCAAATTCATTTCTTGTAACTACCCCTTTTGTTTAATAGGAATTAGTGTATTTGTTGGATTGTATATATTAGGGTTGGCAATCCCAGGGTGACCACTATGTACGTTATGTTCAATATGTTCATATTGAACACCACTTTTAGGTTTTTTGGTACGTTTTTGTTCGTTATTGATTTTTGTGTACAATATAAACATTTTAGCGTACTTTATTGTACCTTTTTCTGTAATGTATGATTAGTATTAGTAATCATAAATGTATTTGTATTTCATAAAAACTACAAAAAAATTCTCTTCGACTCTATAGGATCTATAGGAATGAGATATTACTTTTTATAATACAAAGTAGAACGATGTCTGTCTATCTATCCGTTTTTCTTAAGCTTAAGATCTCGATAACCGCTGAACCAATTTGGTTCTACTCTTCAGGTAATATACCTACTGGTCCTGTTGTGGTTTTAGGCAAAGAATCCCCCCTCCAGAAAAAAATTCCTTTTTCTTTTTGTAAAATATAACAAGGGTAAGGGGGGGGAAATTTCGTTTTTTTTGGAAAAAAATGGGGTAAATATTAATATTTTCAAATGAAACCAAGACCAGTAGAAAGCTTACAGAAAGGACTATCAGGTCCTAAAAGGACATTATCCTAGGACTTTTAGAAGTTGGCCGAAATTGACCGCAAAAAAGTTACCGATATTTCCCCACCACCGGGGGAAATATCGGTAATTTTTTTCAACCTAAAAAAAATCGATGAAAAACGGCCAAACGGCCAGTCGAACATAAATAATCATAATTAGTATAGGTTATAGGGATTATCCACAAAAAGTTTCATAATGATCGGACTATTCCTTCTATGTTAAAAATGAATTTTTTTGAAAGACGCGAATTTTCGATTTTTTTTTCCGAAAATTTTTTTTAAAAAAACTTAAAATTAATATAAGAAAAAAACGTATTTTATTACTTTTTAGGCCTGATCCTAAAAAAGCTCACATTGAACTATAGATTTAGCCCAAAAAACATGAAAATTGATTAAAAATTGACCTCAAAAATTGAATTTGAAGCAAAAGTGTCATCTTTGCAAAAAATCTTGACTACATTTTAACCTTAAAAAAATCGATGAAAAAAGGCCAAACGACCAAACAAGCGTAATAAATCATAATTAGTATAGGTGATTGGGATTAACCACAAAAAAATTCATAAAGATCGGACTATTCCTCCTATGTCAAAAATATTTTTTTTTCACAGGACCAGAAATTTTGATTTTTTCCTCGCAAAATTTTGATTCAAAAAATAAAATTAATTTTTTTTTGTTTTTTATCTGTTCTACTCATTTTTAGGCCTAATTCTTAAAAAGTCCATATGGAATAATAGATTTGACAAAAGAAAACATGAAAACATGACCTTAAAAGTTGAATTTTAATTTCTTTTGAAATTACCGATTTTTCCCCCGGCGCCAACTTTGGTCATTTTTGAAAAAAATATTAACCCGATTTTAAAGCTCTCAACGGATTTGGAAAAAGCGGGCAATTTCTAGTTCAAAAAGTTTTTCAGATCAGCTCTAGGTCTTACCAATTTTTGTGTAGGTCGATCTTTACACACCTACTAAAAAATTTTTGGAAAAAAAAAATTTTTCGTCCGACTTTGAGACCCAATAAGTACCCTTAATATTCATCTCACAAAAAATTCATTTATACTTTTTTGTAGGCAATTTAATAAGGAACAAATTTGCTTTTATGTTTTTTTCTGTCATTTGAAAGGAACATGGAGAAAAAGGTCATTTAATGAAGGTAGGTCGAAATTACCGAGAATAGCCCCTTACCGAAACTTCCCCCCCTTACCCAAGTAAGTGAGGTTGGGAAACTCCCTTTAAAAAAAAAAACTTTACAATACCTCTTTTGGCGATGCCCCTAGAGGCTAGGGGCGAAGATGCTGGAATATTTAATCGTACTTAAATAAATGAATATAAACCTCATTATTTGTTGGTACTAATTACATGATTAAAATGGGGTATATTTTTTTAGGGGAGGTAATTATGGGGGGGTAGTTAACACCATAAACAGATTTCAGGGGGTAAAAAAAAAGTAAAATAAAAATTGGGGGGGAGGAAATTTTTTTTATATTTTTTTGGGGGGGGCGGGGTAGTCGAACCTTCCTTTTATGATTTCAGTTTTAAAAAGAAATATTTTTTAGGGTTTTTTTTTCATTTTTTGGGGGAGGGGTTGGGGGTGTCCCACCCCCCAAGAAAATAGCTTAAAACCATCCCAGGACCAGTAGGTATATTCCCTGAAGAGTAAGCCCAATCGGTTCAGTGGTTACTGAGATCTTAAGCTTCAGACGGACAGACAGACATTGTACTACTTTGTATTATAGATGTACTAGCGGCTGCGTCCCTAGCATCTAGGGGCTCTATATTCTAAAGGGCAGAAAAATAGCCTAAAACCATACCCATACTTATTTTTTTAAAAAAAAAAGTAAATAGCCTAAAACCATCTCAGAGCCTATAGGAGTCTTCACTGTAAAAAAGAACCACATCGGTTCAGCGGTTAGCGAGATCCTTCGCTACAGACAACAAAAAGCTTATTACTTTATATTATAGGATATGTGTTTTATGGTACGTTATTGGACGTTATTTTTTTAAAAAATGTACGTTATTGTGTTCATTGTAATTTTTTTGCAGTACGTTATTTTCAATATTAATATCAAAAAGGCGGTGGTCGCCCTGCAATCCGATTCCGGAATCCGCACTATTTTTGGCCACTTTTGGAATCCGAATCCGGAATCCGTTTATTATAGCGGATTCGGATTCTAAATTGTTACGCTAAAATTAGCGTCTTGAGTTTTTTTCTTTCAACTCTCCTCTTTGAAGGCTAAGATCACCACACCCCCATCTCTCCCCACCTACACCACCAAGTGTCGAGATAAAAAATTATGAAAAAACGCTGCTTTAGATTCTTCCCAGTACCCGGTTTAATTTAATCCCTTAATTTATTTTTATAAATGCCTTTCAAAATATTGCTAGAATCCGGAATCCGCGAAGAATCCGTTTTAATTTTGACGGATTCTTTTAAGAATCCGAATCCGGTCCAAAAATTAGACGGATTGCCATCCCTAGTATATATACACAATGTTTTTTTTTCTTAGACATCACTATGGAGATCAATGATAACAACTTGAGCCAACTGGCGGTTTATCTTGGCCAAACTATGGCTCCTCAAAACGAGATCAGGTAAGTTTACTCTAACAACTATTCTTTAATCTTAATAATATTATCAAGAGGTGATACTTTATTTAAAATGTCGTTTGCTCCCAAAGTCTCGATGGGCTTTGCTAAGGGCAAACATTAGCATAAAACCACAACAAGAGAAATAATACATTTCGTGAAAGCATGGCTCATATAGACCATTTATTATCTTGATCTTTAGCTTAAACCGAAATGATCTTAAGACTCTGGTACTAATTAACATAAATGCTAAGTTTCTTCTTTTGTAACTAAGTATAATAGGCATTTAGAACGTAGATGCAGGTTGTAATTCTTAGATTTAATTGTTTGCATTAATGAATCATTATTGAACCAAAATTAATTTTTTTCTTCAGGAAACCTGCGGAGGAATTTCTGAGATCTGTTGAGACAAATCAGAATTACCCGATTTTGCTTCTGACCCTGGTCAATAAGCAAGAAGTTGAGCTAAACATCAAGGTTAGTTTCTGGTAGGGAGGGGTGGGGGGGGGGGGGACATTGGGCTGTTACTTACACTAGTCCCCAAAGTTTTATATTAACATTTTATTATTCGATAGCTTATCAACTTGGGGGACATTTATTGAATTTTTAATTGGTTGGTTCATTAAGCTACGTGTCCAAACGCTTCAACCACCAATTGTAATCTACAAAAGGGGTAATTTTGTGTATTATCACTAGGGATCTACATCAATTTATTTTCTATTGTCTTATTCCTTTAGATCCCCGAGTTTCTGTTCACTGATTAAACCAACTTCATAACTTAAAGTTTAGTACTTATCACCCACAACTCTTTTTATTATATGTTTATATTTATATACTATTTCTGTTTTCATGCTTTTCATTTTATCGTTAAGATTTCTGGAGCTATTACGTTTAAGAACTACGTTAAACGTAACTGGAAAGTCCCAGAGGAGGGACAGGACAAAATTCATCCTTCAGACAGAAACCAAGTGAAAGCATTCATCTTTGATCTCATGCTCACCTCACCTTTACCTGTCCAAAAACAGCTTAGCCAAGCCATTGCCATCATTGGTAAGATATAAGCAACCTTTTTTTATCAATTATATTTTGTTCGATTTAACAGTTCATTATTTAGTTTATCTTTTTAGGAAATAATGATTTCCCAGCACAATGGCAAGATCTTGTCCAGAGTATGGTGACCAAGTTCCAGACAGGCGACTTCCACATCATCAATGGCGTCCTGCAAACAGCACATTCCATATTTGAGAAATATTCCATAGAGTTTAAATCTCAAAAGCTGTGGGAGGAAATTAAGTTTGTGCTCGACAACTTTGCCAAACCTTTCACAGATTTGTTCGTGGAGACCATCAACCTGGTGGGCCAACATGCGGCTAACAAGGATGCCCTTAAGGTTATATTTGGTTCTTTAGTGTTGATAACCAAAATATTCTACTGTCTCAACTATCAAGACTTGCCAGAGTTCTTTGAGGACAACATGAAAATCTGGATGCCAAGATTTCTGGAACTGCTGACGTTGGACAACAAGCTGATGCAGACGGATGATGACGAGCCGGGAGTACTCGAAGAGCTTCGCAGCCAGATTTGTGACAATATTGGACTTTATGCGCATAAATACGAGGAGGAGTTTCAACCGTACATGCAACAATTTGTTACTGCGGTAAGTTTTTAACATAGTTATAGGCATGTTTTTTTTGTGTAGCCCAGGCTTCAGTGTTGGCTAGCCATTTTGAGGTAAATCATCTATACAACCTTGGGTTCAGACGGAAAGTTAAAGAGTAGGTGCAATAGGACCAGTCCATTATAAATGACACATTAAATTGTTAACTCTGTTCTTTTTTCTGATTAATACCCACAAATATTTCAAATGCTGCTGATCTAAACCAATTTAACGAAATATAGATTGATTTACGGACAGCTGGACAAAATAGGTGAAGTATTAGCATCGCTCTGATGAGAGTAAAGTTAGGTTTTATGTTTGTAAACCAATGTTTTTTTATCGTCAGAATTTATATTTGGTATTTGATAGGTATGGAATCTTTTGTTGTCTACTGGTCCTGAGACGAAGTATGACCTGCTGGTGTCCAATGCAATCCAGTTTCTGGCCTCAGTTGCTGACCGTCCTCACTACAAGAACTTGTTTGAGGATGAAAACGTACTCGGGAGCATCTGCGAAAAGGTAAAAATAAAAAAAAAGGGAAAGGAAGGTTGCGGGTAAAATCCGTAAAAGTGCGTGTTTTAAGGCTTAAAAATAGTAGTAAAACGATAATATTCACTAAATATGTGTACTTCTTATTGAAAAGAACTTTAGACTACAAATGTTTTTAAAAAGTTAACATAAAGTTTTATCGTTCTACTACTGTTTTTAACTTGAAACACTCAACCTTTACGGATTTTACCCGCAACCTACCTTTCCCTTTCTCAGGATGAAATAGATTTATGTTGTAAGGATCCGCGTAGTGGCTTTATATGTAGTTACATATCATTTTAGTAAATTTCCCTCACTGACTCGCTGACTGAAAAACTGTCAATCATATTTGAACCGTATTATTCATACAATCTGTTTTGCAGGGGTGAGTGTGAGTTGAGAAATATACTCTTAAATATTTTTATACTTACATCAAATGTGGGAAATATGTTGTGTGTTCATAAAAATATTTGTTATCTACCTACTCATTTAAGATAGTTTACAGTCTTGTTTTTTTTTATAACATTGATCTGATAATTTACACTAATTGTAAGAAGCTGTTTATAGAACGATTTAAAAAAATTACGTCATACAATACAAATGGCCAATGGTAGGCCAATACACAGACTAAATTACCAAGCCAGTATACATTTTAATTGGCCAATGGTAGGCTAGAATGGCGTCATTTCTTATAGGAACTATATAAAGCTTCTCACATTAAAAATTATTTTATTTAGATTATTGTTCCAAATATGGAGATGAGAGAGTGTGATGTCGAACAATTCGAGGATAATCCTGATGAGTATATCAGACGTGATCTGGAAGGGTCTGATGTGGATACAAGACGACGAGCAGCCTGCGATCTTGTTAAAGGATTGAGTCGTCACTTTGAAGAAAAAATCACCCAAATATTTGGCTCGTATGTGCAGACCATGCTGCAGCAGTACTCCGTGAACCCAAAACAGAATTGGAAATCAAAGGATGCTGCACTGTACCTTGTGACCAGCCTGGCTACCAGGGCTAAGACAGCGAAACATGGTATTACTCAAACCAACCAACTTGTCAACCTTGGAGACTTTTGTAACACTCACATCATTCCAGAGTTACAAAATTCCGGCAATGCCACCGAGTTCCCCGTGTTGAAATCAGATTGTGTCAAATATGTGTTGACCTTTAGATCTCAGCTGCCGCCTGACATGATTAAGGCAATCTTTCCCCTGGTTGTGCCCTACCTGAAGCTTCCCTCAGTTGTGGTGCACTCGTACGCTGCTGCCTGCGTCGAAAAGATCTTAATCATGAAAGATCCCGCTGGATCAGCCCTGCTGAAACAACAAGATCTAACACCAATCACCGAGGACCTGCTGAAAAACCTGTTTGGCGCCTTTGACTTCCCTGGTTCCATTGAAAACGAATATGTGATGAAAGCTGTGATGAGATCATTTTCCGGTCTACAGGATGCTGTTATTCCATACCTGGCGCACTTGCTGCCTCCCCTTACCAACAAGTTGTCCCAGGCAGCCAAGAATCCCACCCGCCCCCACTACAACCATTATCTGTTCGAATCTCTGAGTCTGTCGATTCGCATTGTGTGCAAAACTAATCCCGGTGCTGTTGCTAACTTTGAACAAGTTTTGTTTCCAGTCTTTGAGGAGATTCTTAAGACCGATGTGCAGGAATTCGTTCCCTACGTGTTCCAGATAATGTCCTTGATGTTGGAGTTGCACACAGAAGGCAATGTACCTGAGCCCTACATGGCATTATTCTCCTTCCTTCTGGTGCCCCTGCTCTGGGAAAGGCCGGCCAACATTCATCCCCTGGTACGTCTGCTTCAGGCATTTATTTCTCGCGGCGCCGCACAGGTGGTCGCACAGAACAAGATTACCGGCCTTCTTGGCGTCTTTCAAAAGTTGATTGCCAGTAAGAGCAATGATCACGAAGGATTCTACCTGCTGCAGTCCATGGTGGAATATCTTCCCCCAGATGCCTTGGCCAGTTATATCAAGCAAGTGTTTGTCATTCTGTTCCAAAGGCTAAGCTCGTCAAAAACCACAAAATATGTGAAAAACTTGCTAGTTTTCTTCTTTGTCTACACCATCAAACACGGAGGCTCCAATC
Organism: Acartia tonsa; assembly: GCF_053477335.1. Lineage (NCBI taxonomy): Eukaryota > Metazoa > Arthropoda > Copepoda > Calanoida > Acartiidae > Acartia > Acartia tonsa. The sequence continues at coordinate 51,894,230 of NC_137263.1, read as the reverse complement.
TGATAGCTACCTGTGACCAGATCCAGAATGGTATCTTTGGAATGGTGTGTGACTCGCTCATCGTCAAGGACGGAGCTGTGCAGAAGATCTCGGAGACAACGGACAAAAAGATAGCCGCCGTTGGACTGACCAACCTTCTGTGCAACACGGATGATCTCATCAGCGGCAGGTATGCTGACAAGTTCAAGCCTCTGTTGCTGGCGCTCATTGCGCTGTTTGAGCTGCCACAGGACGAGAGTATTCCAGATGACGAGCACTTTATTGAGATTGAGGACACCCCTGGCTACCAGACCGCATACTCTCAGCTGATCTTTGCTGGCAAGCCTGATTATGATCCTGTTGCCGGGGTAAGAAATTTTTTTGAGGCATAAGATAATATTTTGCTTGGTATTTTTGTTTTAAAAAACTGACTGTTGTGTTTGTTTATTAATTTTAAATTCAGGGGAAATAATAAATCCTAATACAAAAGTAACAGGATCAGTGTCTGTCTGTACCATAAGGTCTCGCTAACCGCGGAACCTATATGGTTCTCCTTTACAGTTTAGCTTCTCTTAGGTCGTGTGACAGTTTCTAGCAATTTTTAGGGAGGGTACCACCACCCTCCCAAGAGAAATCTAGAAAAAATATAGGTAAATAACTCCATCTAGCTGCAGAGAAAGTTTTTTTTGGTAAACAGCTGATGAAAAAAAACCATTTTACGTGCTAGTAGGTACCTAATAAAACAAGATGATTAATGTTGTTTATTTCTTTAGATTGCTGATGTGCGTAACTACTTAGCTACCAACCTGTCTGGATTATCCACCCGTCATCCTGGTAAAGTTTCCGGACTTGTTGGCCAGCTGGAGCCCTCTGCCCAGCAGGTCCTGAACCAGTATATCCAAGCTGCAGGCGTCACCATCCAGTAGAATTATATTTAAAAATGTATTTTTTACAAGATACCAAACAACTGTTTTAAATAAGAAAAATATTAAACTATTTAAATGCTTTATATTTTTTTGCGCATAAGATTTGACATATTTGTACCTTGTTTATATTCTAATCATTGTCAATACAACTATCCCAGTTTCATTCAGATGGCATTATTGATAGGGTTGGGACGGGTACTTTTTTTGGTCGGATACCGGATATCCCACTGATTTATAATGCCGGATATCCGGTTCCGGCCGGATATCTGGACTAGGTTCGATTACCGGATAGCCGGCATTAAAAATCAGCCAGATACCCGTTATCCGGATAGTTTCAATATCCGGTATCCGGCCATATATTTAAAATGGATATCTGGCCCAACCCTAATTTTAATCATTGTCAACACAACTATCCCAGTTTCATTCAGAAGGCATTATTGATAACTATTTAATTTTATTCTTTTTCATGTATCATGCAACATTTTCAACTATTATGTAACGATGAACGGTGAATCATAGCTTTTATACCTACTCATATATGAACCTGATATTTTTACAGAATTTTAAGACAAGATGTCACGCTCCATAGTGGAGTATTATGCTTCAGATCCTGAGGTGACGACTGGAATGAAATGTGGATATTGTAAACAGGGAAATGCTTATTTTATACTCTTGTAGTTTTCCATTTTTAGCGGGTTGCTTGAGTTCTTTACAGGGGTGTATATTTTCGAAATTGACCCGGCTGAGGGGGGGGGGGGGTGGGTAAAAAAAAAATATGTGGTTGAAGGGAAAAAATGTAAAAATTAAGAGAACTGAAAGCATTTTTTTCCATTTTTCTCCACTCAATGGTAAATAAAAACAAAAAGAATTTGTGGGACGGGTAATGATATGAATAAAAAAAAAGTTTTAAAATATTTTTCCATTTTATCCCCTTCCTTGCTGGAAAAAACTAGGAGGAAAAAAATAAAAATTTGCAGCCGGGGAAGAAAAATTAATCTTGTACAGAATATACACCCCTGGTTTTTTATATTCAATACTACTGGCTATCCCCTTAGAGACACAGGGACACTTGTGTTTTACCCAAACTTTTAATTATGAAAGAAAATTTCAAAAAAAAAAAGTTTTTAACCTTCCCTGGATTTTTGCGGAGCTTCACAGTAAAGAAAAACTATTTCGGTTTAGCAAAATCCCTCGCTACATCACATAGAGACTAAATAGAGACAGGCATTTTACTGCTTTATGTTCGGCTTACAGTATTTTTTTGTGAATAGCGAAATTAAATAAACAAATGTGTAAAATAAACACAACAAATCTAGGAGACGACACGGTTTACAAATGGTATGTGGGGACATGTGCTTACAGCTAGAGATTATCAGGTATTTACATACATTTAGGAATTTAAGGATTGGTGCAGGGGTGTATCACTGTATATTCTGCACAAGATTTATTTTTTTTCCCGGCCACAAAATTTTTTACTTCCCCCCCCCCCCTTAGTTTTTTTCTTGAAAATATACACCCCTGGATTGGTGTATAGGTAGTAATTCTTGAGTTTTTTTTTTCTTGGTAGATGTGAGGGGAGGGAGGTGATATTCTAGCCATGAGCGAGAGGCACAATGGGCTGTTTATTACACTTGTCCCAAAAGTTTTATATTAATGTTTTCTTATTCGTTGGCTTAAGAGCATTGGGGACTTGTATTGAAATTTGATTGGTTGGTTCATTAAGTTGAGTGTTGGACGAAAATACATACAAACCAAAATAATTGAGCTGCTGCGCCATCTTCTTTAAATGATTATCTGTAAGTTGATCTATCTTTTCATATTTAGGACTTAATAGATCGCGGATGGAGACGCTGTGGACTTTACTGCTATAAACCCAACAACTCTAAATGTTGTTGTCCCGCCTATCCAATCAAGTGTCACGCGCTTGACTTCAGAATATCTAAATCTCAAAAGAAAGTATTACGGAGATTCAAAAACTTTATTGAGACTGGAAACAAGTGCAATAATGCTGGAAATATCAAAGTTTCAGTTGACGCAGAAAATTTTGAAATGCCATCAGAATCATCTGGCAAGATGGAATTTACAGAAAATCTTGAGTCGTTAAATTCAATTTCCAATAATGATCTTCTTACATTAAATCAAAATAATACACTTGTCAAAGAAACTAACCAAAATATCAGTAATACATCTAAAGTTACCAAGACTAAAGATACAGCTTTTGAAAAACCTAAAACTCCTGTAACCGCTAAGGTAGGAGGCCAGATTAAAGCAAAGTTAATGCGTCGTGAACGCTGGAGACAGAAACAATTGGCTAAAGGATTGTCAGGTGAATTGCAAACTAATCGTGGACCTCAAGCTAAAAGTTTGGAAGAATGGTTGACCTATAAGAAAGATAGCACTCATCAGTTTGAAATTAGAATTGTTTTGGCAAATCCCAAGCACGAGGCTTTTCAGGTAGAAATTCTTCAGTAAAGTATATTTTTTCCAGTATTGCTTAAAAACCCATTAATGTCCGTTGGATTAGAATGAGCTCTCAGCCATACTGAAAAATTATGTATAACATCGTATTGTATCCAGTTTTCTACGAATATAAAAATCGGTTTTAATCTTATAATTGTACTTTTGTATATCCGCGGAAAGCTGTTTATAATACTATGCTAAAAATAATAACTAACTAAACTTAAATTTTTTTGAAGTGTCCTTAACGAAAATTGGCCTAGGTTCAAATGATATTCTACGCTAAAATTTTCATTGAACTTTTGTTTGATCATATTATAGAATTTTGTGCTGGAGTTTGGAGATATTTTCTACTCATTTCTATGAAATTAATAAAAAAAATTATCATTGAATTTCAAAAGTTGAAAGATATTTTGTTAAGGAAAGTTTTGAAGAGAGTTTATCTGTGTATCAGAAATACCAAGTATCTGTTCATGGAGATACTATTGACAAATGTGATGCTAGAAACTATAAAAGATTTCTCTGTAATAATCCCCTCACCCAGGTTAGTACTTTCACAAATATTTATATCCTCATAATTAATAACTGGATTTCTGTACTGAAGGATCTCGCTAACCGCTGCACCGGTATGGTTTTTCTTTACATGGTATCTTCTCCTATAAATCCTGGGAAGGTTTATCACTTTTTGGGGTGTGGATACCACCACCCACCCAAGAGAAATCGCTAAAAGACATAACTAACCCCATCTGTAAATTAAAAGAAACATTCTACGTTCCGTTAGATGCATTTAGGGGCGAAGCTGCTAGTTATTAATAATCAATGTAAGTGTCATTTTTTTACTTCATAGAGCTTTTAGTGTTAATAAATGGACAAAAATACAGATTAAATGCAGAGTTTAGTCGCTATAATTAAGAATTTGGAACATCTTTCAATTGATCCTCCTAATACCTGGTTGAATGGACACTTAATTATCTGAATTTTCAGCTTTCTATGATTTTTCTTAATACAATATTATACAGTTTAGGTGTTATGCGTTCCTCACCTTGAGAGCATCCCACTGTAGATATTTTCTTCCTTGCTTAATGTAATGATTATAAACTACTTTTACACATTTCAGGAAGGTGTATATGGAGCTTACCATAGACAGTATATACTAAATGGTAAAATAATAGCTGTGGGAGTTATTGATATCCTACCCTACTGTGTCTCCTCTGTTTACCTTTACTATGACCCAGGTAAAATAATAGCTGTGGGAGTTATTGATATCCTACCTTACTATGTCTCCTCTGTTTACCTTTACTATGACCCAGGTAAAATAATAGCTGTTGGAGTTATTGATATCCTACCTTACTGTGTCTCCTCTGTTTACCTTTACTATGACCCAGGTAAAATAATAGCTGTTGGAGTTATTGATATCCTACCTTACTGTGTCTCCTCTGTTTACCTTTACTATGACCCAGGTAAAATAATAGCTGTTGGAGTTATTGATATCCTACCTTACTGTGTCTCCTCTGTTTACCTTTACTATGACCCAGGTAAAATAATAGCTGTGGGAGTTATTGATATCCTACCTTACTGTGTCTCCTCTGTTTACCTTTACTATGACCCAGGTAAAATAATAGCTGTTGGAGTTATTGATATCCTACCCTACTGTGTCTCCTCTGTTTACCTTTACTATGACCCAGGTAAAATAATAGCTGTTGGAGTTATTGATATCCTACCTTACTGTGTCTCCTCTGTTTACCTTTACTATGACCCAGGTAAAATAATAGCTGTAGGAGTTATTGATAAGCCCGGGCTAACAAAACTGTTTTTAATCTTAAAATTTTTTATTTTAATATCCGCTGAAAGCTGTCTATAATATGATGTGAGAAATAACTTTTTTAAAACTAAAGAACTCTGAAAACAATGGGTCAAACTGGTTGTACTCGGGAGGGTTACTCCATGTTATTTTTTTTGTCTTTGAAACTCAACAAAACATTTGATGATATTGCATCAAAAAAAATTATTAGGTAATACTTCAAGTTTTTTTTGTAAAACTATGGTGAAACTTAATAAGGTATTATTGATGTATTGAACATAAACCTTACATATTTACCAAAAAAAAAATATTTAGGTTCACTGTTGGAAGGTGCTTAAAATCACTTGCTCTCGTGAGTGCACAGTCCCCTTTGGTCGCTTGCTTTCCCTCTTCAGTTTGCTTTTGAATGAAAAAGTGCATAATCCTAAGAATTATATTGTCTTCTCTTTTTCAGATTTCTCCTTTCTCTCTCTGGGCACTTACACATCTTTGAGCGAGATTGCATTTGTCAGACATTTACAAAAACGTTACTGTGATATGAAATATTATTATCTGGGCTTCTACATCCATTCCTGTCCTAAAATGAGGTAATATTTTGTCCATTGTCTAAAAGTTTCTTGAATAAAGCAGGGGTGTATTTTCTGCATGGGATATCCTATCCTATTAAAGAGGGAGGGGAAAAAATGAGAAAATAAAGAGATTTGAAAACATTTTCCATTTTTTCCTTCATTGGGATAAAAAACTAGGGGTGAAGATAAATTAAATATTTTGCAGCTGGGGAAAAGATAAATCTTGTGCAGAATATACATTGTACATCCCTTGAATAAACAGTGATCAATTTATCATTCTTGGCATTATAAACCTTAATGCTAATTGTTTTTTTTTGTTATTAATGAGTTATTGAGGATCTGCAATAATGACCAAAGAAGAAAGGGATAATAGACTGTAAAAAAGAAATGATAACCATCAGTGTACAAACTTTTACACCGATGATTTATTTCTATAAATGGGGAAATTTTTTTTTCATTATTGGGGATGTGCAACAATTTATCGTTTATTGTCCTATTTTCCCTGGGAGGGGTGCCGGGTGTTACTTCTGAAAAAAAGTGAACCACTTAAGCTCTTCATGGCTCAACGATTCTTCGATTAGTCCGATTTTCTAAATATCAATATCCAGTGTTGTATTTATTAGGGCTGTCAATCCGCCCAATCTTTGGGTCGGATTCGTCTTCTTACAAAAATCCGCCAAAAAAGGCGGATTGCAGATTCTTGTGTTTTTTGTGCGGATTTTTGGATTGTGGATTATTTATTTTAAACGTTTTTTAGGTACAAGGGAGAATTTAGTCCATCCTTTTTATGTTGTCCAGAATCCTTTACCTGGCACCCCATAGATCAATGCCTACCCCTCCTGGACACTTCAGCCTATTCTCGACTGTGTCCAAACAAAGAAACAAAGGATGAAAATGCTTTTAAATGTATTAAAGATGTTATGGTTCTTCATCAGCGTAAGGTAATCCAATATTTGAAAGGACGCAGGGAGGGAGGGGACACTGGGCTGTTTATTACAATAGTCCCCAAAGTCTTTTAGTAACATATTCTTTTTTTTTTTGGCTTAACAAAATTGGGGACTTTTATAATTTTGTTGATTCTCAAAACGTTCCAACCACTAATTATAATCTACGGTAGGGGTAATTTTGTGTGTCATCATTTGGAATGTTCATTAATTTATCGGCCATTGTCTTATCCCTTCAGATCCCTGGAAGAAAAGAGTTTTTGTAGGGGGGGGGGGCTTTTATGGCAAACTGACACGTCGCAGTTTATTTTCAAGACCCCATGAATTTTAATTTGCCTTAAATTTGTTTTCAGCTTCCTTAAAGAGGTTTTTTATTCACAGAAGAAGAAAAAAATTTGGATGGTCATTGAATATATAAAAAATTCGCATAAGTTTTAGACTAATTGAGCTGCGCTTTTTAGGAAAGCTTGTATTTGTTTATTATTTAGATGATGACTTGGGGTGAATACGAGGAGTTTTCCAGCAGATCTATAGATGAAGATAATTTTGACACTGAGGACGAGAAAGAACAGGAGATACGGGAGGTGACAGAGTATGGACACCTCGTGGGCAGAGTTATTATGGCTAATATGCTCCTATTTAGACCAACCAAAGATTGTTAGATTTGAGATGGAAGTGGCCATGATTTTTGTGATTATTTGACTAAAGTTTATGGATATTTTATGCTATGCCAAACTTAGTCTCTACCATGAAGCACGACTTCATGGATTGGCTTTCAATTTGAAATTATAAACTGAAGGTGTAGTGTAGAAATTGCTTATCCATCTTATTCAAATGTATAGCGAACTAGCGGCTTCGCCCCTAGCCTCTAGGGGCTTTGCCCCAAGAGGTTTGATCAACCTAATTTTTCGTATTTTAAATTTAAAAAGAAAAAGTAAAAAAAAAATTTTTTTTTTTTTGGGGGGGGGTATTTTTCATTTTTTGGGGGGGTTGGGGGTGTCCCACCCCCCAAGAAAATAGCTTAAAACCATCACAGGACCAGTAGGTATATTCCCTGAAGAGTAGAGCCCAATCGGTTCAGTGGTTACTGAGATCTTAAGCTTCAGACGGACAGACGGACAGACGGACAGACAGACGGACAGACATCGTTCTACTTTGTATTATAGATAGTCTTCACTCTAACTATAAACCTTAGTCCAAATAATCACGAAATTCCTTAAAGCGCCCAAACTCTCCACTTTTAATATTTGAGTAATGTCTTTTTAAATATTAAAGATTTACAGAAACTTAAATTTATACCTACCTAGTTATAGTCACAACAAAAAATTATCTCGAAAAAACAAGTCTTAATATTTACTTTATTATATAATATACCAAAAAACTGCATTAATATATGTAGTATAATTTAAATGCGCTTAGTAAAAGAAGCTTCAAATTCAATTTGATTCTTTTTTTTTCTTTATAGTAATAAGTTTATTCTTTTGTAACAAAAGCTTATGTTAGTATTATTACCAGTCAGAGATATGTCACTTGAAGGAAAACTAATTTCCAGTATGACTTCGAAACCGATTATTATCCGCTGGATTAGAACCGGTTGTAAGCCATATTAAAAATCACGTATCGTATCGTATTAAATCCAGTTTTCTACGAATATTAAAATAAAAATCATTATGTTAAAACCAGTTTTGTTAGCCCGTGGCTTAGGCATTTCGGCGCTAACATAACTGGTTTTAATCTTAAAATATGTCTATATCCGTGGAAACCTGTTTATAATACAATGCGATAAATAACTATTACTATCAACTTAATAAGTATCTTTTCCTGATATTAAATATGTCTAGAAACTTTAAAGTTTACATTGTGTTTCTAATAACCTGTTTTGGTTAATCACATAAAAGAATTTCTTTTCAAGTGTCATACCTTTCCTTACAAATAACCGGTTATAAATTATATACCAGTGAATTAAAATTTACAAACTACTATTATTAAAGTATTTCAGACCTTAAAATATGGCGGATCCATTAAGCTTGCTGCGTCAATACACAATTGACTGCAAACAGATCTTGGAACGGTATAATAACATAATATTTGGCGAGCACTCCTTTCCAAAAACTGTGAAAACAAATTATGTCATCTACGGCACGAATAATGAATTTTACACATTGGAATGTCTGCTGTATTTTATAAAGAAGAGAAATCTACAGCATCCAAAGTATGTGACCCAAGCTGACAAGGATGGAGTACCCTTTATACGTCGGCCTGACCGCAAAGACTTGTTGTTGTATCTGCGAGGAAAGACAAACTGTTCTTCCAGCATAGTTAAGCAGGAGAAGTGTACAGGGGATGATACTCTGGAGATAGTTAAGCAGGAGAAGCGTACAGGGGATGATACTCTGGAGATAGTTATATACAGGAGAAGCGTACAGGGGATGATGCTCTGGAGATAGTTAAGCAGGAGAAGCGTACAGGAGAAGATACTCTGGAGATAGTTAAGCAGGAGAAGCGTATAGGGGATGATACCCTAGAGAAAGTATCCCCTAAGAAGCCAAGAACTGATGATGCCACCTTACAAACATTAAACGACCGGCTATCAGAAAATTGTTGTCAGAACCATGAGGAAAGTTCTACTGCAACAGCTGTTAAGGAAGAATCAACAACAAACTAAAAGAAATATGTTCCTAATACTGACAGCTAATATGGAAATAAAATCAGCCATCGCAAAATATTTCCTAGCGGCAAAGAAACAAAAGACAAGAAACTGTTGGATGGCTCACAACCAATCTCCGTGTGCATCTGAATCCTAACTTCAGAGAATCAGGGCCACTACAACAACAACATGTTTCAAAGAGTTATTTTCTGATAAAGGTACTACATTTCTTATACTTTTTAGAATGAGTAGTAGAAATTAATTTTCTTAAGTTATATGTAGTAGGATGTCTGTTTGTCTTTCTGTATGGAATTTTGTGTATATTAGCCGTTTTTAAAAAAAAATTTGGTGAACAAATATGATTGAATATACACTTTCAGCGCATCGTTTCATTTACAGTCGTCCGTACTAAACCAGCTTATACTAACAACGAAATAATTTCGGGAAAAAAATCATGAATGCTAAACGTGATTTTCGGCTTTCGTTTGGGGGTAACACATAATAGAATTGAAGACCTTTTTATCTGCCCCCCCCCCCCCTCCCCCAAATATTATTTAGATTTATTTCACTTGTTGGCTGTTCCTGCCACTAAACAATGTTTTTAGTATATATTATTAAATTTTATAAAATATTTAGATGATGCGTGAAGTGAATACGAAGAATTTTCAAGCCAATCAAAAGATGTGAAGATTATTTGGACATTGAAAACCTGTCATACAATTACAGAATTACTGATATACAACTTTTAAAAATGTATTACAGAGCTTATTATTTCATAGAAAGCATTTAAAATTTTTGCATTTAATTATATGTTAAATTATATTTCATTTTTTTGTGATTACTTAAATCTTGATTTTTTTTGTATCGTACTTCATAGTTACCATTTTAATGCGTTTTTTCTCTCGAAATATTCTTTCATTTTCAGTTATTTAAGAACTATTAAAATAATCATTATTTTTCATTTCAGACTCCAAAATGGCGGATCCGTTAAGTTTGCTGCGTCAGTACAGCATGCAGCGCAAGCAGATAATCGAGCGGGATAACAACATCATATTCGGCGAGTTCTCCTGGCCCAAAACAGTGAAAACCAACTACATTATCTACGGTACGACCAAGGAGTATTACACACTGGAATGTCTGCTGTACTTGTTGAAAAATATTAACCTTCAGCATCCTGTGTACGTTAGACAAGCTGTCAACGATGACGTGCCCATTGTGCGTCGTCCGGATCGTAAAGAGTTGTTGTTATACCTGCGAGGAGAGACTAACTCGGCTCCAAGTATTGATAAGTCTGCTCCGCTAGAAATGCCGACACAGGTAAAGCGTACAGCTGATGACACTCTGGAAGGATCTCACAAGAAGCCAAGGTTTGACGATGCGGCCTCTCAAAAGCTCAAAGACCAGCTGGCAATGAAGTACGGTCAGAAGCCTGAAGGAAGCTCTATTGGAACGGGTATCTTGAAAGATTTGTCCGAAGAACTGACCACAAATAAGATTGCTGAAATTAAGAAGAAAATGTTGACCCACAGGAGGACCAGGATCAAGGGAGATCCTGGAGAGGATGCCGACAGAGCCATGGCCTCATTTGCTGACATGGAATCTGATAAAACTAAAGAGATCAGGTCTAGAGAGCGACAATGGAGGACAAGGGTGACAATACTCCAGAGCAACGGAAAGATTTTCAGTAAGAATGTAATGGCTATACTGAACAGTGTGAAAGCCAGAGAAGAGGGTAGAAACGCAAAACCAGTGGATCATAGCACATTAAACACCCGACCTGGCATAACGGCTCCATCCCAGCCTCCAGTCAGGTACGACAGATACGGACAGGAACACTTGCAGTCTGTGCCCACCGAGGGTTTCAACATTGATACCACTGGCTCCTACGCAGGTCAATCGCTAAAATCTACTCTCAGCCGGCTACCAGATATTAACGTTAAACAGGCCCCGCTGCACGCAGCCCAAATGAATAGGCAAACGCCTGCAGTGACCACCGTCAAGCAAATGCCACCGCCTTCACAGAAACCAACGAAGAAAGCATCAAGGACGCCTATAATTATTATTCCATCAGCTCCAAAGAGTTTAATCTCAATGTTGAATGCTAAAGAGATTCTGGAGGAATTGAAGTATGTGTCCACAGAGGATAGGCGCGCAGCTGGTGCAAAGCGTGAAAATGATGTTCTTATTCAGCGGCGGAAAGAGGGCGGATTGACTGTACCCTACAGAATCATAGACAACCCCGGGAGACTAACAAACGCTGATTGGGAGCGTGTTGTCGCTGTTTTTGTGATGGGTCAGGCCTGGCAGTTCAAAGGGTGGCCGTTTCCCGGCGGTCCCGTCGAAATACTGTCTAAAATAGCTGGCTTCCATCTGAAGTTTACAGAAATCAATCTTGAGAAGAATGTCGAAAACTGGGCGGTCACGGTTATCCAGCTGTCCCGCAGCAAGCGACATTTGGACAGAGCTGCACTTCTTACTTTCTGGGAAAGATTGGACAAACACATGATCAAGAATAAACCTCATCTTAGATTTTAAAATAGTTTTTTATCATTGTTTATGGTTAACGTTGTTTTGTGTCAATTACTTTTATTTATGAACATATATAACTAATGTAATAGTAAGTACAGTAGGTATTTTAATTTCTGCTTTTTTTTTAGCAACTCAAGAAGTGTTAATAGAATCTACACTTACACTTATTATCTCTTATGAAGGATTTTAAGCAAAAGCAGTAATTTTTAGTAACTATGGTTTTTTTTTCATTAGGTACATCATTGTTATTTTATTTCCTGCCTTTTGTGAAACGTACCGTTTAAATTATTTTGAAAAATTATATTTTTTTATTTAATGTTGTTGTTCTTTATCATTCGGTTAACTTTTAAGTATCTTGTTAAATGTTTACTTTTGACTTATCATATATTACATCTACTTTATAATTTAAAAGAACTAATATAATTAAACGCACATTTAGGGCAATCGTTATTTTATTATTTGTTTTATTCGCTATTCCTTAATCCTGTATAAATGGTAAACTTTCAAATCAGACAAAAAGAAACCTCAATTAGATCAAGAATCTTTTTTTATGTTATTTCATACTAATTAAAAAGGGGTGTATATTCTGCATGGGGTCCTCTGCTAAAATACGGGGGGAAATATAAAAAATAAAGAAAACATATTTTTCATTTTTCCCTTCTTTGGCGAAAAAAAAAACAAAAAAATATAGGTTAAAAAAATAAATGAAATAAGGAAAACTGTAAACTTTTTTTCCCTCCTTTTTCTCCTTCCTTGAGGAAAAACAAAGTGGGGGAGGGGGGTGAATCTTGTGCAGAATATACGCCCCTGAGCAAAATATATTAATAAGTTGATTTTAACTTGATTATTTTTTTTTCGAGTTATTCCCTACTTTAATGTATAATGTTAGAATAACTCATACTTTTAAAATTTTTAGCAATATTTAGTTTGAGAATGAATTGCTCTTATTAAGGAATGGCGTATTTATGTAATAGATATTAAAAAATCATAAATAAAACGTTTTAATTTAATTAAAACGAATTAAAATTTTTAAAATTTGTTACTAAATTAAAATATAAGTTTCATGAAAAAGCAAATCTAATGAGGATTTAAGTTGATAAAATTTACAGTATCCTTTATCTATATAACGGTCCTTGGACAAACGCAGGAGTCCCAAACGTTGGAGTGGACACTTAACCTAACCTAACCTTTATTAGACCATATTTTAGGTTTTCTTAATGCTTAACCCCTGCGGGGGGCTTATTTGTATATACATATCTAAACCTTACCTAATCTGTGTAGAAATACTTAATCAAATTAATATTTTAACACTCCTGCGTTTGTCCACTCCGACGTTTGAGGCTCCTGCGTTTGTCCTAGGACCCTTTATCTATATAACCACATACCTACCAGATTCTTAATCTTATATTATTAATAAGCTTTGGGTCGGTTGATAAACTTTTTAAAGACCAATTTAATAATATTTTCAGCAATTCTTTTGTGCATAAAAAAAATTATAAAAATCTAATTGTAAAAAAAACTTGCAGGATAATAATTTGTTCCAGTTTATAAGTTAATATTATTATTCAATAAATGCTATTTTTTAATTTCTGTTTATTTTTATGGTTGTTTTCATAATAAAATTATTTCTTAAAAAGGAAAGTTTTATGTATTATTTGTTCTCTAATATCGTTTTAAAGATCTAAATCATTTTATAAACATTTATTCTCCGTTTTGTTCATTGATATTCCAGGGGTGTAAATTCTTCATGAGGAAAGGGGGGGGGGGGGGGGTTAAGAAAAATTAAAGACTACTGAAAATATTTTTTCCATAATTTCCCCACCTTGTGTAAAAAAAACTAGAAATATATAGGAGGGGTAAAGAAAAAAGAATAATTTAACAGTTATTTCTCGCATCGTATTATTAACATCTTTCCGCGGATATAATACGATGCTAGACATAGTTTTTTCGTATGGATGAGAACCGGTTCCTATCCACCGGATTCGAATGAATACGAGAAACAGTTTTTCCATTTTTTCACCATGGGGGGGGGGGGGGGGGTTGGAATAAAATATTTTGCAGCCGGGGAAAAAATTAATCTTGTGCAGGATATCATCATCATCAGACGCATCTCTCTTTTTGACTGTGAAGGCCAGAGAATACGGACACCTTGTTCCTCCATGAATTCCTGCTGTCTTTGGCAAGTTTCTCAGCTTCTCCCCATGTTAATTCCAAATTAAAGAGGTCCTTTTCAGTGCTCCGCCTCCAGGTCAGTTTTGGTTGTCCCCGATTACGTTTACCAGTGGTGGGGTTCCATTTTAAGCACTTTTTTGGAAACCTATTTTGTTCCATTCTGAGCACATGTCCTAGCCACCTTAGTCTTTTATATTTCACTTCTGCTTCAATACTATTGCACTTGGTCTTAGCATACAGCTCAAGGTTTGATATTTTGTTTGGCCAGAATATTTTGCAAATTCTTCTTAGGCAGCTATTGTGAAATGCATTAAGTTGATTTGTTTCAGTTTTCACAGTTCTCCAGCATTCCGCTCCATAGAGAAGAACTGATTTCACATTACTGTTGCACAGTGGTCTATTTTGGCCTTTTGGTGGACATTTCACCTACCTCTACTCAAAGTCAATTTTCTCAGCTTGTAGTTGATAGAATCGTTCAAAATAAAAAGCCTGCGCCTTATTATTACCCAATGCAACTCGTATATTCATATAGAGAAGAAAAACAAAAGCCAACTGGTCTAGAAAATACTTTAAAACTTAGCTAAAATTTCATATTTTCTTAATTGGTAAAGTGCCTAAATTCGATGTTTTATAGCAATAAAACATTGAAAAACCTTTAAGCATTAATAAATATTACTGTAGAAATGATTATATAAAGGTAAATGCCCAATCACCAACCTTGTGCAACATACATTTCATACAACTAATTCAAGTTTCTTCACCCTTTTTTACGAAGTTATTTTCTCTTAGATAAGTAATAATACTTAATCTATATAGTAATGTTTTAAGCTGTTTAACAGCTAAATCTAGAAATTAAAAAAATTATTAATATATCCAGTAAAATTAATTAGAAATGGGTATTAATGAAAGAAGTTAAATTTACCGAAATTCTTATTGTTAAAAAATATCATTAAATAGTCTTATAAAATGGCTAAAAGCTGAGCAGAAGCCGTTTCCCAGCTGCCATATGGATGGGCCTCCACTATTTTTGGAAGTATTTTTGAGCTCAGCACCCATAAAAACCTACCCCTAGCTACGACACAAGCCCTATCTACACATTATACTCTTGGCCACTCCCAGCCGTTTCCGCTAGTTCTAGCCGTTGAGCAGCTGGTACAAGAAATTCTTAAAATGGCTATTTACAGGGTGACCACCATGTACGTTATGTTCAATATGTTCATATTGAACACCATTTTAAGTTTTTTTGGTACGTTTTTGTACGTTATTGGTTTTTGTGTTCAATATGAACATTTCAGCATACGTTATTGTACGTTTTTCTGTAATGTATGATTGTATTAGAAATCATTAATATATTTGTATTTCTTAAAAACTATTATAAAAAAATTTCTGCGCGCTTCGCGCGCTATTTTACAAATTTATCCTGGGATCTATGACGTCATTGTGAAGCTTCCATAAAATAACTATACTCAATCAAACATTTCAGTAAATATCAAAAAAAAATCCTCTAATTACAAACCTTGCCAGGACAAATGAAACGTTACACCTTAAAGGAGTGTTATATTTGTTCATCAGTTAGCGAGATATTTTTTAGTTGATTTTTGTGTTTTCATGTACCTATAGGAATGAGATACTAACAAAGTAGAACGATGTCTCTCTGTCTATTCGTCTGTCTTAAGCTTAAGATCTCGGTAATTGTTGAACCGATTGGGTTCTACTCTTCAGGTAATATACCTACTGTTCTTGTTGTGGTTTTAGGCTATTTATTTGGGGTTTGGGACAAAGCAAAAAATCCCCCCTTTTACTTTCTTTAAAAAAAACCCACTCATTTTTTTTCTTTTTAAAAGCAAAGCTTTTCTATAATTAGGGTCGGTCTGTACCGACCCTAATTATTAATTTAGTTAATTTAGGCATGTTAGAATTAACCTATTGATTTCAAACTTTGCATGGTGATTCCTTTAGTACTTAGGTACGATTTAGAAAGCGTAGCAACTCTATAATCGTTACTGGTACCTATGTACTTACGTACGTCCATTCTAAACATGTTGATTTACTTTTTAAACAACAAATTTTTAAATGATCTATTTATCCGATTGTTCTGATTTTTGGTATATTGATTCCTGGGACAACAAAGTATAATGTTATAAGGGAAGCAACTCTATACCTAGTCCTAAAAATGTAAGTATGTCCATAAACATTATCCTGTATTAAGCAGTTTTTTCAATTTACTTACATTTTTGCTTCGACTCTTATACATTTATATTCTGATTATTCAGTACTGACATTATACAAGTATGACCTACCGTTTCAGTGCTTCACTTTTATGGATGTTGTCATCCTTGTTTTTTTTACAAATTACAAACGAATTTTATACCTATAAGAGGGGGACTTTCCAATACCTCTTTGGGTGACGCCCCAAAATAGTTATTAACCTTCCCGGGACCTATGAGAAGATACCTTGTTAAGTTATTGGAAGGAATATTGAGGGCAGAAAAATAGCCTAAAACCATACCCGGACTCTTTATAAATATGTAATAGCCTATAACTATCTAAGGACCTATAAGAAGCTTCCATATAAAAGAGGACCACATCGGTTCAGCGGTCTGCGAGATCCTTCTCTACAAATAAAAAAGCTTACTTCTATAATATAATAGGATATCAATTCCCTGAAGAGTAGATCCCAATCAGTTCATCATTTACTGAGATCTTAAGCTTTAGACAGACGGAAAGACATTGTTCTACTTTGTAATATATATATATGTGTGTGTTTTATGGTACGTTATTGTACGTTATTTTTTTTTAAAATGTTCGTTATTGTGTTCATTGTAATTTTTTTGTAGTACGTTATTTTCAATATTAATATCAAAAAGGCGGTGGTCGCCCTGTATTTAACATTTTAAGAATTTAACATCAATTATAGCAAAATTATGTTTCAAGAAGTTGTTTCCTATGTAATAAATGATGGATTTGCCCTGAAAATGGCCAAAAAAACTGCTAAACGGCTGAGCCGCCAGCTGTTAGCCATTACTTTTCCAACTTTTTGTTTGATTTAGGGAAAATAGACCTATCAAGGAATATTCATGCGAAGTTTCATAACAAAATTCGGATTCTAAGTGCCATTTGCGCTTTGATTACGAAAAGGATGCATTAAACACCCCCCCCCCCCCCCTTAAAAAGATTAAAACATTCATTTTAAATCTCATAAAGTCTCTTAATTTATCGTAGGCACTTTATAAGCAGTTTAAATGCATCAGAAATTAAAATTAACAATGAAAAGAAAAAAAATTGCAAAAATTTTTTCTTCTTGTATTGTAATTTTAGAGTTTGGCCCCTTAAATTAAAGTTAAAATTTGCAAGAAACCGGGCCCTGCAACAACCTAAACTAAACATCAAACTATGGCATTATACCTGTATATTAAGAATAATATATGGTTTGGTATGTTGCGGGGCCCGGTTTTTGGTGAAAAACTTAAAAAACTGAAAATTATTGCCAAAATTTTTTGCACAAATATTTAAGAAATGACATGAAAATTTTTCAAAAACAACATAAAAATGGATGAAAAAAGTAAAAAAAAAATTTTAAACCCCAGTTTCCTAACAGATCATGTAGTATTATAAATATAAATAGGTGAAGAAACTTGATTGTATCAATGTAACACTGAAAAAAAAATATTTTTTCCAGAGATGGTGAAAATTCAAAAGGTAAAATTCATGACGTGAAAATAATCCTTAACCTTCATGTTTCAAAGTTCATAATTCATTAACCAATAATTAAAAAGACAAAAACTCTTCTGTTTTATATGAGATAGGGTATATATTTTCAAAATAATTTGTTAATTTATAGAAACTCCAAAGTTGATTTTTGGCGAAATGTCCGGCCTTAGACCGCTGTGTGTTGTAAAGTCTGATTTTTGTTTTCAGAGCAAGTTTCTTTGAATTCCAAACGTTGTGTAGACTGTTGAAAGCAACCCTAGCCTTATCAATCCTGGTTTTAATATCAGCTTTTGAGCCATTTTCACTGCTAATAATACTCCCCAGATAGGTGAATTTGTTGCTTTGTTTCAATTGTTCACCATTTATTGTTATAGTTTGATCAGGGTTTGTAGGTATATTCATAATTTCAGTCTTCTTGACACTAACAAAGAGCCCGACTTGTCCTGCATATTTGACTAGTCTATCTGTCTTAGCTTGTAGATGTTTAATTGTTTCAGAAATCAGTGCCAGGTCATCAGCAAAGTCCATATCTTCTAGGTGTCCTAGTATGCCCAGCTGGAGACCACGTTTTTTGTCCTCTGTGGTTTTCTTCATCACCCAGTCAATGACCAATATAAATAGAATAGGTGATAAAATGCATCCTTGTCTAACTCCAGTGCTTATTTTAAAGAAATCAGATGTCTTATTGTTTCCAACTGAAACACAGGCTTGGAAGTTGTCATAAAATTTAGTATCATAATTATCATCTTTTCTGGTATACCATAACTTCTTAGTATTTTCCAGAGTGTTTGTCTGTGTATGGAGTCAAAGGCCTTAGAGAAATCAACAAAGTTTACATGAAGTGGCTTGTTAAATTCAACACATTGTTCAATAACTGTCCTAAGGGTGAAAATTTGGTCAACACAGCCCCTTCCAGCACGGAATCCAGCTTGTTCTTCTCTCAGTTTATTGTCAATTTTCTCATCAATTCTGTTTAAAATAACTTTACATAGGACCTTGCTTGGGATAGAAAGCAGCATAATTCCTCTCCAATTATCACAATTGTTCAAATCTCCCTTCTTAGGTAGTTTTATGATTATACCTTTAGACCAGTCCGTTGGTATCTTTTCTTGCCTCCAAATTTTATCAAAAAGATCAGTTAGAGTCCTAGCAGAAAGATCTATGTCTGCCTTAAGCATTTCGGCAGTTATCAAGTCAGGTCCTGGTGCTTTGTCATTCTTTAGGCTATGTATAGCAGCTTTAACTTCTTGAATAGTTGGTGGTCTTATATCTATGTCTTTTTCATGTCCTGGTTCTGGTTCAGCAGTAATTTCTGGTTCAGGTCTGTTCAGCACTTCTTCAAAATGTGATTTCCACCTTTCAGCAATTTCTTTTTCTGTAGTGAGTAATTTACCATCTTTAGCCTTGATAGTTTCACCACTCTTCTTGCTATATTTGCCACTTAATTGCTTGGTTATGTTGTATACTGTTTTCATGTTACCGAAGTCAGCTGCTCTCTGGGCCTTTTCAGCCAGATTGTCAATGTAATCTCTCTTGTCTTTCCTTGTGCACTTTTTGACTTCTTTGTCTTTAGCAGTATATTCAGCTTTTAAATTGCTCATGTCAGCCAAATGTTGAGCATTATGGATTTTGTTTTTGAGCTTCTTTCTCTCTTCTATTTTGATCCATGTTTCTTCAGAGATCCAGTCCTTTTTCTCTGGTTTCTTGTGACCTAGGATTTCCTTAGCAGTAGATTGAAAGTTTTCTTTAATTGAAGTCCATGTGATCTCAGTCTCGTCATTTAGGTCCTCTAAGACTTGAAATCTATTTCTGAGTTTTAAGACAAATTCATTCTTTATCACAGGGTCCTTTAATCTTGAATAATCATATTGTCTACCAATCTCACTCTTTTTATCATGGCCAGTACGCTTCAGCTTTAATTTAATCTTACTGACAACTAGTTCATGGTCACTAAATATGTCGGCTCCTCTATAGCTCCTACAGTCTTGCATTGACTTGACCCATTTTCTATTGATCATAATGTGGTCAATCATGTTTCTTGTTTGTCCATCAGGTGTTGTCCAGGTATATTTGTGAATGTTTTTGTGTTGGAATAATGTACCTCCTACAACCATATCATTATTTAAACAGAATTCAAGTAAAAGTTCTCCATTTTCATTTCTTGTACCTATGCCAAAGTGTCCCATTGCATTCTCCACTCCAGTCCTGTCAGTTCCTACTTTAGCATTCATATCTCCAAGAACTAGACACATGTCATGTTTGGGTACTGAGTTTCTGATTGATTGCAGTTGATCATAAAAATCTTGTTTTACTTCTTCATCTTTGTCATTTGTTGGGGCATAGCATTGGATAATGGTCAACTTGCAGTGCCTTGATTGGAATCTAGCCTTAATTATTCTGTCTGATATAGGTTTCCAGTCTATTAGTGAATTGACATGTCGTTTTTGAATAATTATAGCAGGATATATACCTACTTAATTTTCTGAAAACTAGCACTAAACCCGCCAACCGTCACGTCGCTATTCTACATTACAGATCTAACCAGAGGCTAGAAATCAGTTTGCAAAGTGGAATGAGTCAGGGAGGGAGGGAGGGGATAATAGGCTGGCTCAATAACTTTGGGGACTTTTACTAAATTTTGATTGGTTGATTTATTAAGCTGAATGTGCAAACTCTCAAACACTACTTGTAATCTACAGGGTAATTTTTTATATCATTGTGGATGTACATAAATTTATCGGCCACTGTCTTATTCTTAAGATTCCTGGATATTTATAGTAATACAGGTTTTAATTTTGGCATTATAGAATATTAGTTGTGTTAACAATTAAAAATTAAGTATTTTATTAACAATATATTAACAAAAAAAATACATATATTATCATCTATTTCTAAATGTTTTGATTGATGCTGGCTGTATGGAGTGGAGGGCATATTGAACCAGAGTAATACCTCCAACTACCAGGATGGATACAGCCAGCAGCACAAGAAGGATAGTTCTCCATATAAACATTTGGTCCAATACTTTCACCACGTCGTCTTCAGATTCTAGGAAAATGACTTGATGAACTTTTGTACGATGGTTTAGAGCGGAACATTTTGTAAAAATATCTTAGTATGCTTTTTTTTTAACTAATTGGGTTTTTGTTTCGACATTTATGGAGTAAATGTTTTTTTTAATGTTTTATGTTACACTAGTCCCCTAAGTTTTATAATAACTTTGGGGACTTATCTAAATTAAATTTCGATTGGATGGCTCACTAAGTTGAGTGTCTTAACGTTTCAACTAATAATTGTAATCTACAGAAGGGATAATTTTGTGAATTATATTTGAGGATGTACATCAATTTATCGGCCATTGCCTTATCCCTATTGATAAGAGTATAGAAGCGAGGAGGGTAAGGGGATTTATTATCATTATTTAACTAATTATTTTTAATATTTATAAATAACTGTTACCTTTAGCTTTTTTGTAATCCGTCCTGGGAATCGCCAAGAGAACAGCTGTAACAATGGAGGCTAGAACAACATAAACAAGACCCTGCGGGGAGTCGAGGCGGGAAAATAGAAGCAGCCCAGCTGCTGTACAGAACCATAGCAGGATTAGAATGAAGAGTCCTACGCCGAGACCAAGAACACGGGCACCCTCATCTTCCCCTTCCATTTCTCAGGATAACTTCAAGCAAATCTAAATATAGTTTCTAGTATGGCTTTGATACTGACTAATACCCACTGGACTAGAACCAAGTTTTCAGCCGTACTTAAAATCATGTATAGCATCGTATTACAGTCAATTTTCCGCGAATACTAAAATAAAAATCTTAGAATAGTACCAGTTTAATTGGCCGAAGGCCCGTGCGAACAAAACTGGTATTAATCTTGCAACTTTTTATTTTAAATTCAGCGGAAAGCTGTTTATAATACGATGTGATAAATAAATATAATAGAGTTTGATAAAACAAAAAAAAACAAATTTCAAATGATTCAAATCAACTAATATAATTCAAATTGCATAATTTTACTGTTAGTATAATGTAATTTCTAAAGAATATGTACCTTTAATTTGAGCACTTTTTTCAGTAAATTTGTTTGAATACACAGTATTTTTACATTAAATATCAAAATTATTACGATTTTTGGTTGGCTTTACAATAACAAACCATTATTTTTGATCAATAATTCAAGGTAGAGGAATGTAAAAATAGAAAGCAATGTTTAGTTTTACCCTTATAATTTTATTATTTAATTTCTACCTTTCGTGGTGTCGTCGTATTATGTTATTGATTGATTGCGGGGGAGAGGTTTTGTTGACTACAATGTGCCCGTGTGTTGTGTACACTATAGATAATACATATACATAATATACATCAATGAATAAAATAAAGACATGATATATAAGAAGTATCATTGAGGAGTTTTTGTTAATTTTTATATTTAGAATATAAATTTCAAGATCTTTTTGATTTTTTTGTTTATAATGTTGTTTTTGTCATTTCTTGTAATGAGCAAAAGTACCAAAACTACTTCTACATTTTTTTCAGATTGTAGTAAAGTAAAAATGGATGAGGGACGAGTTTTGTACAAATATTCTGCAGACGCCACAAGACTTGCAAATGTTTCACAGGTAGGTTGACACGTACGTTTGTACACACCAGTCATTATTGTGTAGAATAACCGCGCTCATTTTATTAATGTGCATAGAGGGCGGGGATATTTTGGACTGTAAATTATACTAGTACCCAAAGTTTTATAAACAATTTATCTTATTCATTGGCATGCAAAACTTTATGGGATATTTTATTGAATTTGGATTGGTTAGTTTTAAACTAGTTGTTTAAATACTTTTCAACCAACAATTTAAATCTACAGATTGGGGTAAATTTGTTTATCATTATTATGGATGTATATTGTATATAAGTTTGGAGTCCATCGTCTTATTCCTTAAGATCCCTGATCAGTACGAACTGTAGATTAGAGGTAGAATAGAATTAAGTGAACAAATTTTTTATATTTTTTAATATTTTCCCCACCTCTTCCTAGCCGAAAGTTTTAACCCGTCATGTGATATACCTGACCCCCTTCGCCCAGAATTAATGTTTTATTTTGGTCAGGTGAGGGGGGTATGCTATGGTGACACCTAGATTATACCTCCCCCCTTTCTCAAGTGCACACCTTTATGTACATTTAAAATGAAAAGTAGAAGCTCAATTGCAACGTTCATCCTATACAAAAAACGATCATTCATGCAGCACTTTTTAGCTCTTCAGTGGTGCTAGGTGGCCCCTTTCCTCCTTTTTATGGGATGGCTCCTCCTTTTTTTAGGGTGGCCTTTCGTAAGGAGGATAATTGTTGGGTTTCACTTGGGTTGCGAAAACCTAACTACTACATGTATGGATACGATACCGTGTAAAGTAGTTATATTGGCAAAATGTTTTCAACTTAATTCATATTTTAGGACGGAAGATTAATAATATGGAACAGATCCTCTGAAATTGAGCAGCAATACAGCCCCAGCTCCCACCTCTCCACCCAGATAACCTGCCTGGCTTGGTCACCAGCTGCAGTATCCAACACGGACAAGAAAAATAAAAAGAAGGATGATAAGGGGACAGCTTCATCCGACCTGATAGCCCTGGGCACATCCGCCGGATCCCTCCTGGTTTACAGTGTCAAGCAGGGGGATATTGTCACCACTTTCGATGTCTCTAATCACAAGGCAGATAGTTGCAATAATTTTAATGTTATCATTTGTTCATATCATAATTAGCAATAACTAGTGGACGTTAAAAACCAGATTGTTGTATCAATCTTGTAATCTAATTTTCTGGTACGTTTAGGAAACTATGAAAAGCTATACAAAAAATTTGCTTCATAAAAATTAAGAATTTTTATCCAAAAACTTTACCTACCTAATGTGTCAATTTCTTTCCCTTAATCGAAAAAATGGTTACAATGCCGATAAATTGCAATATTTTAAGAATAAAGAAGTAGATATTTATTTAAGTTATTAACTTATTAAATAGCCAGCTTTGTAAGTAACATAGAATAGAAAAAATGAAACATTCCTTATTGAATAGAACCATAGGCAATTTTTTTTATATATTTATATCCTATATTTATTGAATATTATCGTTCTACTATTTTTAAGCCTTAAAACTCACACTTTTACGGAATTTTAGTACAACCTACCTCCCCCTTTATGAGGGTATTTGGATATTGAATTAAAAGGGAAGGGATTTGTAAAAATGTCTTATATATACAAAATAATTCCCGCTAAAATTTTAATGATAGAAACTTGTTGCAACTTCTGAACTGAACAGGTGCTCTGCTTAACATGGAGTAATTCTGGTAAGTCAGTTGTATGTGGTACAGATCGCGGTGAAATCACAATATGCTGTGTCCTCTCTCTTCAAGTTCTATCCAGATTTAAAGCTGGCAAGGGAGCCATCAATGCCTTGGCACTTACAAACGACGATAAGAAAATAGTGGCGGCCTCACAAAAAATTAAAGTCTATGCGGTTCATTCACAAGATCTTGTCCAAACCTTTGCCGGCCATTCTAATCCTGTCACCTCACTGAGCTGCGTTCAAAACCAAGAAGGAGAAGCGTTTGTGTTGTCTGTTGCCGCTGAAGACAGAAATGTGTCCGTTTGGAAGATTGATGGGGAGGGCGCAGCCACACCCAAAAAATCAGATTCTGTGTTCATGACTCTCTCTGCGAACGATGAAATTAAAGATGTTGCTTGTTTTAATATTAAAGGTGGCGATGTACTTGCCTGTGCTTCTACAGAGTCGGGTAGAGCTGCCGTTTTCAGAACTGCTCTGGAGAAATCTCGCAAGAAGCCCAAGAAGGCGTTCTCTCTTATACAGATCATGTACGGAGAGGAGGATAAGATAAAAGATGTTCCCGTCCTTGCAACACAATTTGTGAATAGAGACCAACTTTACATCAATATTTCTTATGGGTCAGAGATCAAGCTTAAGATAGAGGAACTGAAGATATCTGAACTACGCGAAAGTCACATCCTTGCGCGTGAGAGGCCCAAGCGGATATTAAGTGCAGAGATGCATAAGCCTTTTACGAAGGACGTACCAATGAAGGACGCTGAAAATGTCAAGTATTTGATGGCTAAAACCACAGTACAGCAGCAATATGGTGCCAAACAAGCTGTAAAAAGACCCATGGATGTGCAGCAGGCAGATATACCGTTGGCTGACAGACTGTCCACACTGCAGACCGGGGAATCTAAAACAAATTCTTATACAAAATTGTTGGTGCAAGGAATTAAAAGTAAAAACAGGAGCATTATTTTAAGTGTGACCGGCAAATCCGATGTTAAAGTGATTGATTCAACCTGCAGAAGTCTGCCAGTTGAATCTATTGTTCCTTTCCTTGAAATACTTCACGATTTCGTCACCAAAAAAAATTATTTGGTTAGTCACGTGCTATGGGCTCAGGCGGTGATAAGACATCATGTTGGTTACCTTGTAAGCACCCCCAAAGTCCACTCAGAAGTATTGTTGCCTCTGAGTGACGTTATAAATGCCAGGACCGCCAATTTCCTGCCCATCCTCAAGTTGAAGGGCAAGATTCAAATGATCAAACGCCAGATGGAGCACAATCGAAGCCGGAGACCAGAGGGTAACCAGACGCTGCCGCTTCTTGCATATCAGGATGAATCGGACTTGGAGGAGGGGGAGGGTGATGAGGCCGACCCAACAGGTCCACCAAAAATGGACTATGATTCTGATTTTCTGGACGAATATTTGTCTGACAAGGACAACCAGAAGGATCAGAGTTCTGACGAGGAGGAAGATGATGATTACGAGGAGATGGAAACAAATGGCGCAACTATTATTACAAACGGACATGGGAAAGAAAGTGGAAGTGAGGATGAAATGGTGGAAGATTAAATTCATATTTTTCTTGAAATATCATTGTGATAAATAATACATGTCTTCTTATGTATAATACATCTTTATTTTTACAATTTAAACAGAATTTTTTGTTTCTTTTTTGATATTTTTATCTATGTCACACAAAGATCAAACATAAAAAGAAACAAATGGATTCTTTCCAAGGACTTTATAATCTTCCTTAACTCAAGGATTACAATGCATTATACTGTTGTTATTTTTTTCTCTATTTTTTTCAGATGAAGGATGTAGGGGAGCGCAGTGTAAGCTCCCCTGGGGGAGACCTGGCCCTTCTCACATGGTTTCCTCTGGCCACTCAGCAGCTTCGCTTTAGATCAATTTCACAAGTTTATCTATATCATCCTACTTGTCAGGGGTAAGTTATATCTTTTGTAAAGTTTTTTTATGGATATTATTATATTATATTTGTTTTTGATTTAGGGGAGTGGTTAGGGCCCTCGCTTAGGCATATGTCTGTTTCTCCCCGTCCCCACAGAAGTACTCACGATTCGTTTATTTAAATGTCCCCTTTTTACGCTTTATTGATGGGTTCGATTTATTTTTGTTGTTTTGTGGGACAGGCAAAGATGAAATAATAATGAGTTACCTTTAAACGTTCTAAGGGGGGGGGGGGGGGTAAGTTGTGAATGGAACCTCCCCTATTTTCAATTTTTGTTTTAAAAAGAGAGATAAAAATTTTTATTAATGATTTGATTTCTCTTGGGAGGGTGGGTGGTACCCTTCCCCCTGAATAGTTTTAAGCCTTCCCAGGACACATGAGAATCTATACTGTAAAGGAAAATCATATCGGTTTAGCGGTTAGCGAGATCCTTCTGTACAAACAGATAGACAGACAAACGGACATCCTGTTACTTTAGGATTATTAAACGTGAATTATATTTTTAATTAATAAAAAATTACTATAAAGCATTTCGGTTGCCAAATTCCAACTACATATCTTATTTTTTTATATTTAGAGGACCATCCGAGGCAGGGAAACTGGAGTACTACCTGACCTTCCATGAAACAGCTCTATCCTCTCCGTTCATGAGTACAGACTCCAGGAGACAACAGGACAACAGGGTCCTCTGGCCGGACCATAATAATATTCAGGAAACATGATGCTTGTCATTAAAACAAGGATGACAACATCCATAAAAGTGAAGCACTGAAACGGTAGGACAAACGGACATTAACACTTATTTAGTGTCAGAACTGAATAATCAGAATATAAATGTATAAGAGTCGAAGCAAAATTGTAAGTAAATTTGTTGAAAAACTGCTTTATAAAGGATAATTTTAAGGACATACTTACATATTTAGGACTTGATTATAGAGTTGCTTCGCTTATAACATTATACTTTGTTGTCCCAGGAATAAATATCCAAAAATCAGATCAATCGGATGATTAGATCACATAAAAATTTGTTGTTAAAAAAGTAAAAAAATCAACATGTTTAAAATGGACGTACGGAAATTCTGGTAATGATTATAGAGTTGCTACGCTTTCTAAATCGTTCCTAACTACTAAAGGAATCACCATGCAAAAGGGGGGAGGCGGATGTGCCACTTTTTGAAACCAAAACTAAAAGTCAACAAAGGAACTCAACTAAAAAAAGAGTTACAGGTCTGAGATTTTGCATGGCAGTTGCTTTATAGAGGTACAATATGGAACTGTGAAGAAACGGCGGCGCAACCGCCGAAAACCACCGTTTCCCGCCGAATTTTTTTTTGCAATTTCTCGGCGGTTTTCGGCGGATGCGCCGCCGTTTCTTCACTTCCATATTGTAACCCTATAAAGCAACTGCCATGCAAAATCTCAGACCTGTAACTCTTTTTTTAGTTGAGTTCCTTTGACTTTTAGTTTTGGTTTCAAAAAGTGGCACATCCGCCTCCCCCCTTTGAAATCGATGGGACAATTCTAACATGTCTAAATTGACGAAAAAGCTATCCGTTACGGACGGACGGACCAACCCTAATTATAGAAAAGCTTCGCTTTTAAAAAGGAAGTTTTCCACGAATTAGACTCTAATCATATTTTGAATTTCAAAAAAAACTGTTGGTTACATAGGTACTTACCCAGGGGTGTATATTCTGAACAAGATTTTCATATTTTTTCCACTCCTATTTTTTTTCCAGCAAGAAAGGGGAAAAAATGGAAAAATATTTTCAGAAATCTTTATTTTATTCATATTATTCCCCCTCCACATATTCTTTTAGTTTTTGCACCAAAGAGGGGAGAAAAATTGAAAAAAAATGTTTTCAGTTCTCCTAATTTTTCCTTTTTTCCCCCCACCCACATATCCCACTCGCCTTTAGCAGGGTCAACCATACAAAATATACAACCCTGTACTAACCCTGATGTAAAACCTTACAACGTCATGTTAATGATAATCAGACTGAAGGTGGAGGTGTGACTGGTACAATTGTAAGAATCTGGGCCAAAACCCAAGCAGCTTCTATTCAGATATCTGTGATAGGAAAGAGATTTTAATACCATTAATTGACCATTTAATAGTTACGAGGATGGCAATATCTATAAGGAGCGAAGCACAATAAAGCAGGGATGGACAAATGAACAAAATGAAGTATAAAGATGGTTAGTTGTTAGGTAGGTAGGTATATAAAACAAGAAAGAAATAAGAGCAAATATGCTTTAACTCGAAAATCAAATTATTAAAAAAAGATATTTATTTTTTTCTTTCGAAGGACCAAGTAAAATATGTATTAGATGCTCACATTTCCTACATATGATTACGGTCTAACGAACGGACGGCTAGACAATGTGTATTATAGAGTAGCTTCGATGCTAAAAAAAACATTGTTTTACGTAAAGGGATAGTTCTACGAAGACCAACTCATTGTTCTAAAAAAATGGCTATAATATGATAAAAATGTTTTAACATCGGTATTTCATATTGGTGCTAACATCCTTTTAATTGAATTGCACTCCATATTTATTTTTTGAAATATAATACAGATTACATTTCATTTCATTAACTGTGTTGTAAAAAGTTAAATTTTGCAACGTAAGGCTGTGTCGAGTTCAAAACATGTCAATAGTTGTAGCCAAATAGACTTATGAAATAATAAAATCTTATTTTTTGCCAGGTATTTATTTTTCTGGTTTAATTTGCATTGGTGACTCTCTCAATATGAATATAATTCAACATTTGGACAAGAATTCGCTTGTGTTTAAGCTGCATGGGCATTACTTTGTTGGTGTAGAGAGCCTTAAGGTGAAGGTTCCTCTGCTAAGATTTCTGGAGATGCCAAGAAAACTTTCTTTTACAGGTAAAAAAAAAAATAATTTCCAGTATGGCTTCGAAACGGATTACTATCTGCTAAATTAGAACTGGTTCTCAGACATACTGAAAACTCATTTAAAGCGTTTTACAGACAATTCTCCACGAACATTTAAATATTATAATTAAAACCAGTTTTGTAAGCTCTGGATTTGGCCCCTAGGGGCCCATTATACTGGTTTTAATTTTATGATTTTTCTCTTTAATATACACGGAGAGCTGTCTATAATACGATACGATAAATAACTATTAATTCCAAAGAAATGCCAATCATAGAAAAAACTGGCAAATGCAATTGTTGGCGGTTGGAAAAACAGTGGGTCCGCTGCCGTTTTTACGGCGATCAAAAGATATAAAATTATGGGAGGGGGAACCCATTTTAAAAAATGAATACTTTTTCTTTGTTTCGTGATGTAAAGATTATTTCTTGAATAATTTGGGTCTAATCTAAAGCATTTTTACCAAATACAATTCAGTAACTTTCTCATAAATTAATAATAATATATTGATTTTAAAGACTACTTTAGAAATTCAATGAATTCGAAAAGATGAACAGAGTTAATTTTGTAGGGAAGCCAAGCTACAGTAAAAACTCCTTGGCCAAGATGCAGCGAACCTTACGTGCTCTGAAACAGATACACCAGTGTAACCAACGACTTAAATCTGATATTGTCAGCAGGTAAAAGATGTTTTATTTTAGGGGGACTGCCACTTATACCACTTGCAAAAGTACACTGTACAGTATTTGTGTTTTTTACAAAAAGTCGTTTTTTTGTTAAATTCGTTATTTCGTGTATTTTTGGCAATATTTTTTTATCGATGTAATAAACACATTTTTATTGTCATTTTCACACCAATGAAATTCAATTAGGCTGTCAAATTCACATTTTTTATGACAAAACTACACTTTTTTTTATTAAGATTTAGTATTTTAACCAAGTGTAACTATTGTAAGGTATATATATAGTTTCGTATCTGACGACTGCTATAAAATTAAGAATTATTCTTTTGTATAATAAAATATACCTAGTCTAGATATGAGATTTACTTACAGTGATGTCTTTTCATTGCAGAGGTGTGGATCCTGACAGTCCAGAAATAGGAATATCCACAACCCCAGCTACGGCGGCGCAGTCATCATCACTGGCAGTTACAGCTTCCACGGCATCTCTAAGTCGGCTGATATTCAATAAACAACTGAAGCAGCCGGCAACGAAAAAGAAAGAGATCCAACTGATGACACAGATTGAAGAGTTGAAGCTAAAGTTGAGCATGCTGAGGGAAGAGAAGTCAGATCTGAATAATAGAATACAGGTCATTTGCCATTTAGATGTAGTACCTATAGGACTAGGCTTATGTACCAAGTTTCAAGTGTCTAGCTCAATATTTAGACCATTTTGCTCACGGTTTAAGTTTAAATGTCATTACGCCCCCCCCCCCCCCCCCATTATCTTCTTGATATGGGTTTATAAACAATCGTCTGCCATGAGAAGGGGGGGGGGGCCGGGGGGGGATTGGAATGAATAATTAAATGTACTACTATTATCCAAAAAAAAATTTAAAATCAGACCAAAAACACCAAAGATAGGTATAGGGAAATATTTTTAAAAAATTGCAAAAACTTACTTTTCCTCTCATCTCCTCCAGACACAAAAATCCCGTAGAATAGTGAGAAATCTAATTTTAACTTCGGAGAGAAGAAATTAAATTCTTTTTGCAGCAAAGAAAAAATATACAAAATACATTACACACCTCAAGCTAAAGTGATAAAATATCCTTTCAAATTATTTCAATTGTTTTATTAATACCTGCTTTAAATCAAATGTTAGACAAATTTCATTGATTTTTTTTGTTGAAATTCTATATGTTGGTTTTAGGGATGGCAATCCGTATCCGGAATCCGACCATTTTTTTTACCAATTTTGGAATCCGAATCCGGAATCCGTTTTTTAATAGCGGATTCCGGATTCTTAATTGGTAGGCTAAAATTAGTGTCTTGAGTTTTTTCTTTCAACTCCTCCTCTTTAAAGGCAAAGATTTTCATCATTATATATAAAATCTTTTAAAATCTGGTTCGATTCTCGGAAGTGAATTATAGAGAACACCAAGAACATTGATTTTTAGGACATATGTAGCACTTAATTTAAAAAAAAAATCCTTTTAAAATATTGCTAGAATCCGGAATCCGCCACTTTTTTTGACGGATTCTTTAAGAATCCGGAATCCGAATCCGGCCCAAAAATTCGACGGATTGCAATCACTAGTTGGTTTTAAAAATTGGCATTTTACATAATAAAAACTTTTCCAAGGACTAAGCATGTTGTATTATGTATACCTAACATTTTTCAAATTTCAGGAAACCAAATCCAAGATAGATTACAACTTACTAGAAACAGATAATTCCACAGACAATATGACACAAAAATTTCACGCCTTGGCGAAGGACAAGGAAAAGCTGGGCAACTGGTTGAAAACTTTTGACGAGTTCCGAAACTATAAAGAAAAGTCCGCATCGGATTTGGAAATACGACGGAGACAGCTGATCTCTCAGCTCTCACATATTTTTCCTCTTCATGACACAGAAACTAGTCTTCCAACTATAGGTAAGCTTTTGTTTATTATCTCAGGGATCTAAAGGGATAAGACAATGGCCGATAAAGTGATGTACATCTCCAATGATAACACACAAAAAGAATCCTTCTGTAGATTAAAATTAATGGTTGAAACTTTTAAATAAACTTAATAAACCAACCAATCAAAATTCAGTTAAAGTCCCCAAAGTTGTTAAGCCAACGAACAAGAAACTTTTTTTAAAACACTGGAGACTAGTGTAATAAACAACCCATTGTCCCCTCTCTCTGGATAATCTACTCTTGGTTTTCACTAAATGCCATGAATACCCCGAGTTCAAGGATAAGACAATAGAAACGAACTATTTTTCTTCCTTATTAGCTTTATATTGAGTGAAATTTGAATAGTATATTACCAAGTTTTTATTTTTATTTTTACTCTTTACATCTTTATATTAGAAAGAATAACTAAAAATAAACAAATGTTTATCTCAGTTCTTTTCTTTAAAGGCCATTCTTGCGTTTCTTTGCAATTTTATAAAGTAATATTGCAGGGTAGTTGAAATTTGTCCGAATGTTATTGATTTTGATTTTATTTGCCTAGGTTACGTTTGCCTGCCTGAAGCTGATAATTTGAAAGAAAGGGATGAAACAGAAGTGTGTGTCGCCCTGGGCTGGACATCTCACCTTACTCTGATGGTGTCCAACCTGCTGATGGTGCCAACTAGATACCAGATCAATCATGCTGGTTCCAGGTAAAATCATTTGGTATTAAACCAGAAGAGCCTGTTTATTACACTAGTCATCTAAGTTTTATAATAACGTTTTCTTATTCGTTGGCTTAGCAACTTTGGGACTTTTTATAGAATTTTGATTTGTTGATTCATTTAGTAGAGTGTCAAAACGTTTCAACCACTAATTTTGATCTACTGAGGGGGTAATTGTGTGTATTATGATTGGGGATGTACATCAATTTATTGGCCATTGTCTTATCCCTTAGATTCCTGGGATAAAACGGTTTACAGTACTCATCAAAGGAACCATTGTGCCCAAGCCAATACAAAGCTTCCATGTTAATTGTCTTTCTCTCACTCATGCTGTGCGTATCATGCAAATCACTTTCTAAATAAAAAAAGATATTTTTAGCTAAATATTTAGGTGCTTAGTAGTAAAAACGTTTCTTCGTATTTTCACTTTACACAATTAAAAAGTAATTTCCAAGCTTATTCTGTCTGCAGCCATTTCTGTTGCGAAGTATCTTTGAAAAACTGTATTAATATACCTAGTAAAAACTAAATACACTTTATAAAAATTTTCAGATCTTCCATGGTAGACTACATCCTAGATAGAATACCAGACAAAGAAAGAACTTTTCCTCTTTATCCTAAGGTATGTTATTTATTTGAGTGGCACGCTTATAATAAAATCTTGAATTTATTGACTTAGTAGCTATACTAGTATAGTGGTAAAGTAGAAAAAATAGTAAAAGTTACGCGAAAAAAGGTAAAACTTTAAGTAAAAGTTGGCTGTGTGATAAAACTAAAGATAAACAATGATGACAGTAGCATTTAGAATGGATGCTTCTGGATCATCTGAAATAGTTTCTGAAGCATATTTAGTACTGCAATGAAGCTACCTGTCTCTTTATCTACAACCTTTAGAATCGGACAAAATCTGGCTGAAATATCTGAAAAATTAAATTTTTAGATATCTTTGGACAAAGTTGAACTAAAATCATATATAATACATTGTTACATTATTCAGGGTGTTGAAAAAACGAGGTTTGAATATGCTGTTTATTTGCTAAACAAGAACATAGCTCAACTTCGCTGGCACTGTAATCAAGAAACTAAGGATCTCAGGTAGACATTAATTAGATAATAAGGTGGAACGAAGATTCTTTGGGACTGAGAGGACAACGCTGGCTCAAAAAGGAAAGCAAAATTGATCAGGGGGGCAGGGTGGGCTGTTTATTTGGACTAGTCCCCAAAGTTTTATATTAATGTTTTCTTATTCGTTGGCTTATCAACTTTGGGGACTTTTATTGAATTTTGATCAGTTATTTTAGTAAAAAATTCATACATGTAATAAAACCTTTAGGCCAAAAAAAGATCTATGTCCAAATCTCTTTTTTGCTCAAACCAGTAATACTTTATTTTTTTTTAGAACAACTTTGAGAAACTTGAATGGTTTGTTGAGAGCCCTGACAACCAGTGAAGAGTTGGCCCCATCCTCCAGTAGCATGAGGCTGAATTTACCCGTGGCACCCCCTGTCCTCTCGGGGCTAGCTTCTTCTAAGGTAAAAGGGTATTTACATGAATGCTTTATTATTAAATTTGCTACTTATCGTTGTGATATAAACTTTGCTAGATTATAAATGTTCTTGAAAAAAAAGCTCTAAAAAGCTACCTAAAATGCTAAAATGTAATTCTATGGCTCATAAGATATTTTTAGTTATTTATCAAACATTGTCTGATTGGTTTCAATCTTACAAAAATATAAAAACTAGGGTTGGCAATCCGGATCCGGAATCCGCCCAATTTTTGGCCAATTTTGGAATCCGGATCCGGAATCCGTTTTTTAATAGCGGATTCCGGATTCTTATTTGGTAGGCTAAAATTAGCGTCTTGAGTTTTTTCTTTCACTCCTCCTCGTTGAAGGCAAAGATTTTCATCATTATATATAATATCTTTTCTCGTATTCATTTGAATCCGGTGGATAGGAACCGGTTCTCATCCATACGAAAAAACTATGTCTAGCATCGTATTATATCCAGTTTTCTACGAATATAGAAATGTACAATCATAAGATTAAAACTAGTTTTTGAGCCCCGAGGTGCCGGAGGCACCGGCTAAATAATTGTACATTCTATATCCGCGGAAATCCGTTTATAATACGATACGAGAAATAACTATTAAAATCTGGTTCAATTTTCGGAAGTGAATTATAGAGAACACCAAGAACATTGATTTTTAGGACATATGTAGCACTTAATTTTTTTTTTTAAATTTAAAAATCCTTTTAAAATATTGCTAAAATCCGGAATCCAAATCCGGCCCAAAAATTCGACGGATTGCCATCACTAATAAAAACATATACAAAGACTGATAATTTATTATTAAATCTTTAGTTTGTCTAAATTGGAATAGTTAGAAAGATAAATTAAGTGCAATCAGTATATTTAGCACTTGTTTAAGGGATATACCAATGAAAATATTATATTAACTATTAGAAGAGCTTTCTGGTTTAATTTTGCAAATTACTATCAAGTAACTAAAAGTATTATTATTATTATGTTTCAGGCATTTACTAGAGGAACACCTCCGGGCAAAGTTTGTATTGTTCATCCTGAATCATCAGAACAAAATTTTGCAACATCTTCAGACTCTAATGAGACAGACTCCGAGGCAAGCAAACAAATAGTGTTGGCCACTGCTAGCAACAGCAGTTGTTCAGATACTTATCTAGACAATTTAGTTGATCCTAGTCCTCCTAGTAGTATGCCACATACTTCAACCTTCGCCAGGACGGCAGAACTTTCTGTTAGTCTGGAGAACAATGAAGCTTGTTGTGATAGTAATAGTAGTAGTAATAACACGACATTTAATTCTAAACCTGTGATATTATCTGATAATAATTCTGAAAATTTCAAACAAAATATTATTGAGGAGTCAGATGCTAACTCTAATGAGATCAGCGTTGAGTGTGGCGTTGAAGAGAAGTTTGATCATACTGATCAGAACGATGAGGATTCTGCAAATGGATTCTCAACGTTGAAACGAGAAATATCGGTTGAGCTTGGCGAAGTTGCTGACACAGATCATGA
Source organism: Acartia tonsa (assembly GCF_053477335.1). Taxonomy (NCBI): domain Eukaryota; kingdom Metazoa; phylum Arthropoda; class Copepoda; order Calanoida; family Acartiidae; genus Acartia; species Acartia tonsa. The sequence goes on along the minus strand of NC_137263.1, from coordinate 51,858,878 downwards.
TGAGTCAAGTAATGAAAAAAGTGAAGGAACAGTTGGTGTGACACCTGGCATGAGTGGTGAACAGCCGCAACATAATCAAAATAATTTAGATCTGTTAGTAGAGCCTGATCTGGCGGATATAGAAAGTGATAACAAGAAGGTAGAGATGGGAGTGGCAGCTGACATGTTCTGGGATTCTGTCAGCAGCCGAGCTCAAGTCTTGGCTGTTCCGAACTCATTCAAGACCGGCAGCAAGAAAACTTTTCGCCAATTTTAAATCTCCACATTCATGTTCTAAAATCATTTAATATACCTATATTTTTATCATAAAACTTCAGGAAGTGTCTTTCAGTGGTTCAATATTTTTATGAATCTTTATAGGCCACCTCCCCTTGTATGTTACTCAATCCATTGCTTGTTAAATAAAGAGATATAAAAATCCCCCCCACCCATCAAATAGAAAAGATCCACAATTAGAGTCGCTGAATTGAAGCCCTTGATAAATCTTGATTATGATTATAGCTTGACATACTTAATTTTTATTTACTTCATATGTACTATTCATGAATAGCAGTAAAAATTTTGATTATTTGTTGATTTTAGATGTTTGATTTTGATTTCCTACTATTTAATTAAATACTTTTAATATCCGGATTGTAGATAAAATATCTTATCCTTATAATAATGTAACAGGATGTCTGTTTATCTCTCTGTAAGTATGTACCGAAGTATCTCGTTAACCGCTGAACCGATATGGTTCTCTACTACAGGGTAGCTTCTCATAGAGCCTGGGTAGATTTATAACTATTTTGGTGGGATGGTACCACCACCCTCCCAAGAGAAATTGCCCCCTAGAAAAAATTAACTACCCTCCCGAAAATTAATTTTTTTTATACTAAGATTAAAAATTCGGCTATCGAATTCAACTCCTCCCCCCCCCCCTCCTTAAGTGCTCCTAAAGGCCTCTAGGGGGCGTAGCCGCTAGTCCAAAATAAATCGTTTGGTGAAACTTTCTAATTCATGTTGTGGGATATTTAATTGATATTTATTTATTTATCATGTTAGAATGATAAAAGAAAATTTATAATGTAAGTTAATGATCTAAAACTAGATATAATATATGCTTAATTGCAGAGAAACAATGGAACTGATGAGCTTGGGGCTGGCCCCTGCGGGGTTTCTTAGTGTTACCAGTTTTGTTGCTTCCAGGTTGTTTAAGTTTTCTTTTGTTTATTAAAAAATCTTACAAGTAATTCACATAAACCATTCCATCCCATTATATAAAGTTGTAAGGATTTTTGTCTGTCCATGAAAATCTCGCTAATCACTAAACTGATCTGAGTTCCCCATCGATGCTAGGGGGAAATCCACCCACAAAAAATTATTTATATATACAACAAAGGGTGAGGTATAGTAGCTTGCGCAGAAATCCGTAAAGGTGTGAGTTTTAAGACTTTAAAATAGGAGTGGAACTCTTAAAATTTGTATGGCAGTTGCATTAATGGGGAATAACGTGGATTTGGCAAAAAATTGCGGCCGAATCGCCGCTCCCGCTGAATTTTTTTTCTCACGTTTTATCTTAAATTATTTAATTTTGAATCATTTGAGACAAACTTGTTTCCTAAAAAATTTCACCTATATTTTCTCCTGACACTTTTTTTTAGAGTTCGGACTTTATTTTAATATTAAAATCCAAAAAAGTATCCATAGCACAAAAGATCAACTTAATTAGGAAATAAAAAGTTTGTCTTAAATAATTTAAATAAGTCTTAAAACTCACACCTTTACTTTACGGATTTCTGCGCAAGCTACCTCCCCCTTTTATGTATAAACTTGGTTTAAAAATTCTTCAAACTTTGTTAATTTGCTCTAAGTTTTTGTACGTTCCCAGTTAGATATGGAATTACAAACTAAGATTTACTCAAAAAAGATGTAATGCTATAAAAAATTCCAGTATGGCTTCGAAACCGATTAATATCCGCTGGATTAGCACCAGTTCTAAGCCATACTGAAAATCATGTATCTTATCGTATTATATCCAGTTTTCTAGAATTATAAAAATATACAATCATAATAATAATACCAGTTTTGTTATCCCGTGCCTTCGGCATCTCGGGTCTAACAAAACTACTTTTTAATCTTATAATTATGCATTTTTATTTCCGCTGAAAGCTGATTATAATACGATGCGATAAATAACTATTAACATATGTTGTGTATTTCAGTCATCCGGCGGATAGTTGTGGACTAAACGGTCTCCCCCTAACGCCCAATAGTGTCAAAATACTCGGCAATGGACAAATTCTGAAAAGTATCGACCACCCTCACCTGGCCAAAGTTGTCGACATCATCCGAGGAAAACGGCAAAGAATAGCCATTGTCTCAGAATGTTGGAAGGAGAACTTGCGCCAGCAAATTGAGGATGATTTATCCAGCGATGAGCTTTTATCAATGTCTGCACAGATATTGTCTGGATTAACTTATTTGAATAGTATGAATATTGTCAATCTGAATCTTACTCCTGAGAATATTTTGTTCAACGCAGAAAAGAAGGAAAGATTTGGTCTTAGAAATATTAAAAAAATAAAATTTAAGGATTCTAGGTGATTCATATCCGCTGAATTAGAACAGGTTCAAATCCATACGGAAAAATCATTTATCGCGCCTGAATAAAAAACAATTTCGTACGAATAATAAAATAAAAATCAGGAAATAAATGCCCGTTCTGTTGGGCTTAGTTTTTTTTATCTTAATCCGCGGAAAGCTGGCTTTTAAACTATGTCATAAATAACTAAAAAAGTAAAATAAAGACCATTTCTTGAATATCTACAGGTAAAATTGTTTGGATATGGGTACGGTAGATTAACTGATTATGGAAAGTTAGTCGCTTTTCCAATTGGGTCTCCAAGGTAAGCTTTTACTTTATCTTTTAATCTAGTTGCTTCGCCCCTTGACTCTAGGGTAGAGAAAGGGGGAGGTTTTAGATAGCCTAAAACCACTCAAAGATATTTACAAAACTTCCTTGATAGTTGAACCTTTTCGGACACGAAATTCACGAGATAATTAGCTTCAGACAGAAAAACCTTACTGCTTTATATTATAGGATTATTAGATGTAGTTTATTTTCTTAATATAGTCGGAGAATCTTAGGAAGGGATTAGACAATGGGCTTTTAATTAATCTCAAACTTTGGTTCAATGAGGACATATATAATGAATTTTGGCCTTATTCTAACTATCTTACTGTAGCAAAAAGGTAAATGATAACTCAAAAAATCTATTTCTGTAAACAGCCATATTTCGTTATATAACAGGGGGTTTCTTTTAGTTGTTTGATTATGCATCAATATTTATTATTATTTACAGGTACACAGCTCCGGATGTATTGTTACGGGGCATGCAAACCTCTCTGGACATGAGTGTGGACCTGACAACTCTGGTGGATGGGTCTACAACTATACCTGAACAAGTCAACCCGCCAGATTCACCTCAGGTATGCATCAGTTTCTTAAATTTTTTTTTGAAAATTAAAAATTCATCAAAGTTGCCCTTTTACTGTTTACCTACGTAGCTTTTTTATTTTTAAATTTTTTTTTATTTTGCAACAGGGGTGTATATTCTGCATGTTATCCCCTACTAAAGGAGGGGGGGGGGGGAGGAATAAAGAATATGTGAAAGGTGGGAGAGACACTAAAAACTGAAGATAACTGATAACGAAAATAAGGTGGTCCAAAAATGAGTAGGTAAAATAAAGAGTACCTACTAAAAAACTTTTTCCATATTTTTATACCTCCTTGGGGGAAAATTAAGTTTTGATTGCATGTGATAAGTTTATATTTCTTTAGGCGGACATTTGGTCACTTGGTATGATCCTGGCAAGACAAATATTTGGGATACAAGAATTCTGGCCCAGTGCCAAAGTTGGCCAGGTTCTCAGGAAGATCATAAGCCTGGGAAACTGTTCTACAGGTGCTGCTGTACTGGATAAACTGGCGAGAGAACACAACTGTATAAACAAGCTGAATGATGTCGACCAGAGGTTGATAAATGTTATCCACGCTTGCTTAACGCCGGATGTCAATGAAAGACCAAGTCCAGAGAAGCTCTTGAAAATGATAGTTGAAAAAGAGAATTTTGAGAATAACTTTATTTTGGAATATTCACCGCCAGCCTTTCCTGTTATAAGGCTAAGATGTAAAGATCTGAATCTAAAAAGTGAGTTGATATTTATATTATTTTGAGCTCAATTCATATCAAGAGAAAAAAAAAAAATACTACCTACTAAAAAACGCAAAAATCACAATAAAACTAAAACTATAAATCAAAAATGCCATTACTGATGCCTTGGTCCCTAAATAAGTTGAACTTATTGCCATGATAGAATAAAGTCGTGCGACCAAAGCATTCAATACCTGAAAAAAAGTTAGGATTGGCAAGCATTACTAAATAATCTACTAATAAGTTCTGCGATTATAAAATTAAAACGTGAAATAAAGTCATTATCTTGTTAAGATTTGAAAAGGCCAAAAAGCTGCCTGGAATTTCTGAGCTTGGAGGAAATATACTATCTGTGGCAACTTGCTGGAGGAGATATTATGACAGGTACTTTACAATATTCTATAATATAAAGTAAAAATTTTTTTTTTTTATCTGAAGCTTAAGATTTTAACAACTATTTAACAATTTGAGTCCTTTTTAATGTAAAGCTTCACACAGGAACAGGAATGGTTTTTGGCTATTTTTATATGCCCTTCTAATACTATAGCTTTAGATGCAGAGCCACTAGATGGTAGGGGCGCAGCAACTAGTTTGAATTAATTTATTTCAATGGTTTGAAGCAGCCGCTGTGATCTATCAGACCATAGCCGGCCGCCTTTAAATACGTAACCCGGCCGTCATAAATGTTATCCTCGATCTGTAAATTGCCCTTTTTCTAAACACCTATTTATTACTTAATTTCTAGAGTTGTGTAAACATGGATTGATGGTGACAACTTCCCTAGTTATTTCTTAATTTCTAGAGTTGTGTAAACATGGCTTGATAGTGACAACTCCCCCAGTTATTTCATAATTTCTAGAGTTGTGTGAACATGGCTTGATGGTGACAATTCCCACAGTTATTTCTTAATTTCTAGAGTTGTGTAAACACATGGCTTGATGTTGAAAACTTCCTCAGTTATTTCTTAATTTCTAGAGTTGTGTAAACATGGCTTGATGGTGACAACTCCCCCAGTCACATCTTAATTTCTAGAGTTGTGTAAACATGGCTTGATGTTGAAAACTCCCTCAGTTATTTCTTGATTTCTAGAGTTGTGTAAACATGGCTTGATGGTGACAACTCCCCCAGTTATTTCTTAATTTCTAGAGTTGTGTAAACATGGCTTGATGGTGACAACTCCTCCAGTTATTTCATCACCAACTCTTGTCACTGGAGAAGGACAGGTCAGGATTAGAATTTTGTATTAAAGGTGGGGGCAGGGGGGGGGGGGAGGCGGACGTGACGCTTTTTTCAACCAAGTCAAAGAAACTCAAATAAAAAGTTTCTTATTGTATCTCTTTAAAGCAACTGCTATGCTAAATATCAGTAACTCTTTTTTCCTGAAGATAGATACAAGAGAAAATCTAATAAGATTTTAAACAAATGTTTAGGAATTTGGTGTACCCCGTCAGCGTGGTGCTCTCCTCGACTCCACGATAATTCCTCTACCTTTGGATCAGCTGATTACATGTCTGACTAATGTACCTACACACCATCTTATTCCTTCCATGAAAGATATTAGCAATGGAGAAATTAATACTCTTCCTCTTGTCATAAAGGTAAAATCTAGGAAATTTTTTTATGTTATTTACTAGTGGCTACACCCCTAGAGGTCTCTAGGGGCCCATGAGATAGTCGGAAGTCGATCACTCACATTTTTAATTGTAGTCTTAAAAAGAAATATTTTTTTTGGTGGGGGGGGGGGGTGTGACATTTTGGTGGTACCCTCCCCCAAAATTGTTATAAACCTTCCCATGACCTATCAGAAGCTATCCTGGAAAAAAAAACATTTCGGTTCAGTGATTAGCGAGATTCTTTGGTACATACACACACAGTCAGACATTGATTATAAGGACAATATATTTTGGAACAAAAAAATATATTTGAATATATAAGAGAAAATATCTAACGAGAAAATTTTGGTTTTTAAATTTTTAAAGCATCAGTTTTGTTTATGTAATATTACTTAAATCCTTTGATAATATTTTTTTTATTTAAATATTATAATTTATACAGCATGACCCTCGAAAAAGTTTTTTTAAGCATCTGCAGCCTATATTTCTCAATAAAATATTAAAAGATTCATGTGTACTTGTTCTCTATAATTTTCTACATCAAAGGATATCAAAATATTTTTTTACATCAATTAACAGCCGAGATTTTTAAAGCCAAAGTTTGGAAAAAGTGCTTGAGAAACTGGATATTGCTAAATATTTCTTAGTTTTTTATTAGTACATTACTTTTTATCAACCAGTTAAAAAACAAATAAGAAAGAAGAGCAAATTTACAATTGATACCTTTTTTATTGCATTAAAAAATGTTAGTTTTACATATAAAAAATTACTTTTAAAATTTTATTGAATGCATTTTTTCTAATAACCATTTACCCATAAACCTTATAATATCCCCTTCTTAGCATGACCTTAAATAAACCCCTCCCCAATTTATCCTTATGACCGGAAAGGATTAGCGCAAATTTGACCTAATAAATTAACACCCACTTATACAAACTACTTAAAGACACATAAAAATCATTTAAATTGTTAAATGTTTAATAAAAGATTGTAGCTGTAACTTTTTCGTTTTTTAACTTATTAAAATAAAATAAAAATTGTTTGATTTCTGTTTATGTAAACTTTCAATTTGCTACTATTTTTTATAGGATTTCTTTCTGTAAGGGTGTTTTTGCAATTTACACTAATCTAAAAATGCCTTTTAGAGCAAGTGAAAAAAGTGCTTTCAGCATGAAATAAATTTCTTGGAAACATCTTTATATAAGTTTTATAAAAAGTATTGAAATTATGAGGAAAACACGTCATTTCATTTTAAAAAAACATTTTTCTTGAAAAGTTACTTTTTCCTCAGCCACTTTTTCAAAACTTTGGCTCTAAAATCTCAGCTGTTAATTGATGTAAAAAAAATATTTTTATATCTACTTATGTGGAAATCTACAGAGAACAAGGACATATACATTTTTTGATAATTCATTGAGAAATATGGGCTGCAGATGTTTAAAAACACTTTTTCGAGGGTCATGCTGTATAATCTTATTTTTTTAGGAGAAAGATGTTAGATTCCAATGTAGGAGAGTTGTAGCTTATAGAAAACTTTTACAAGGATACCCTCATAGGTAAAAATATTTCCATTATGGCGTTGAAACTGATTAATATCCACCGGCTCTAGGCCATACTGAAAAATCATGAATATATTCTATAATGTCTTACAGACAATTTTTCACGAATGTTAAAATAAAAATCATGAAATCAATATCAGCCTTGTTAGGCCGGGCCTGGTTTAAATCTTTTCATTTTAATATCCTTGTTGTTGTTACTAAACTTTCTCTAGTAAAAAAGTATTTTTAAATAGTTTGCTTGGCTTCATTGTTTGTTTGATTAGCCATAGTCTCTTAGGGTTTGGACCTAAGTAGTCATGGAGTAGGCTGAGACACTTTTGTATAGCTACTAGGGCTATCAAGCTCCACGTTCAAGCACATTATGACTTGACCCGATATCTCATGAGAGCTACTCATTATTACCTCACCCTCGCCGAGTATGGCAGGTGTCCCAAATTAAGTCACCGTATTAAATGACGCTCTCCGCAGAGGAGCTTGGGATAAGGGTAGTACTAATATTATGTACGTGACTATTAAGTATCCAAACTTACTCAATAATCCCCTTCTTACACAACCAGGGGAAGTTGCGTGAATGTATTCAACTGAGAAATTCGAGTTTCCACATGGGGACTAGAACTCGAACTCTCATCACCGTAACTCAGTGCGTTACCACTGAGCTACGACGCCCCTATATTTATATGGCTTCATGTATAAGTTAGTAAATACTAAGAAGAAAATAATGCTGTTTTTGGCCTATATGTTCTTTTGAAAGAAATAGCTTTTGACCCATAAGAGCTAATTATTATATTTTCCAATAGCTTGACTTTCTCAGATCAAAAATCAATCAGCAGCTTAGTCTTTATTAGTGCACTATACATTTTCTTAAATATAGATCATAGATTAAATGAAAAAGTATTCATGTAAACTTGAATTTTTATTTTATATGGATTTTTTATTGTAAGAAAAATATACAATAAGGCATCCATTAACGTTTTTGTTTCAGGAGAAATGGAATTCTAGACGAGTGTAGCCACGATATTGTTCCCTTCTACAGACCTCAACTCTGGGCTGCACTTTTACAAATTGATTTTGATACTCAATATAAATATCAACAAATTGACAAGGTTGGTTTTCGACATCGTACCAAAATGTTACAGGAATCACCATCAAAATTGTGAAATTAATGGGACAATTCTAACATGCCCAAATTAAGGATAAGAGCCAACTGAACCGTATGTGCGGACGGACGTACAGCCATAATAATTGAAAATAATCGCTTTCAATACTAAACTAATGTGTAAAAAAACAGCATAATTTATTCATGTGACATTAACTTTTAAAAAGAAAATTTTGTAGCCGACTATTCACTTTTTTACGAAATGTTTAAGTAAATTTAAAAATTCTGATGTTATGGGTTCGAGCTTTTTGAACAGAAAGTTTATATTACAAAAGGTTGGACGTTGAAGTTTTAGAAACTAAGTGATTTTGTCTTTGATGTTATCAAGATTTAAAAAATCAAAAACTTTTGTAACTAAGTTATTTGTCATAGTTTAAATTATTTAAAATAATACAAAAATTTACCTACATTTTTCAACGACTGCTAACCTTATTAAAAACTTAAGCTAATTAATTTTATGTTTAAACTAGCGTATCGCCTCTAAAATTATTTTCTTTTAGACATATAAGATCAGCTGTTTCGTAGAACAAGATTTTTTAGCGATTTTTCTTAGGATGGTGGTGATACCTTCCCCCAAAATAGTTATAAACCTTCCCAGGACCTATGAGAAGCTACCCTGTAAAGGAGATCGGTTCAGCAATTCTTCTGTTACTTTTATGTAAGAATTAATATTTAACATTATTTTTCTCATAATAATTTCTTTGCTTTAGGAAACCCCGAATCCAGTTGACCGCCAGATTGAAGTTGACATCCCGCGATGTCACCAGTACAACGAACTGCTGGCGTCTCCTCAGGGCCACCGCAAGCTGAAGCGTGTACTGAAGGCCTGGGTGATGTCCAACCCCAACCTTGTGTACTGGCAGGGACTGGATTCTCTGTGTGCACCCTTCCTCTTGTTAAACTTCAACAATGAATCTTTAGCCTGGGCCTGTCTCTCCAAGTTCATACCAAAGTATTTATACAACATGTTCCAGAAGGATAACGCGTCTGTGATACAAGAATATTTAGCTAAATTTTCTCACCTGCAAGCATTTTACGATCCTGTTCTGTTCAACCACATGGACGAGATAGGATTTATACCGGATCTGTACGCCATACCCTGGGTGCTCACCATGTTCAGCCATGTTTTTCCACTCCATAAGATATTTCATTTGTGGGACACCTTACTGTTAGGTAACTCAAGCTATCCTTTATGTGTTGGACTAGCCATATTGCTACAGCTGCGCAGCCAGCTGCTGGAGTCACAGTTCAATGAATGTATCCTTCTCTTCAGTGAGATGCCATCCGTCGACATAGACCAGGTTGTGTCGCAAAGCAAGCTGATATCCGAGGCTGTACCGCCAAGCCTGCTGTTCAGAGCAAATGACCAGCCTGATAATTTTGTCAAAAGTCAGGTGAATATAAACAGCAGTGCTGGCTACACAGATCTGGACCTTCCCCACCTACCGGTCAGTCTTCTCAAGAGTGAGAAAGTTGGGCGGATGAGCGGACGTGATTGTATTGCTATGCTGGACACAAGACAGGAGGGATACTCACCTTCAAAATTACAGGTACAGTTGTTAGTTGTTTTTTAGTACCAGCCGGTCACCGGTCAGAACCGGCTGAAAATGCTGGGAGTGGCCAAGAATATGATATACAAATAGGGCATGTAGTTAATGATGGATTTTCCCTGAAAATACAAAAAAAAATGCCTTAACGTAGTAACTCTATATCTCTCTATCTTTATCTATAATCTATCTTTACCAGTAAGTTTATACGTCCTTTTTAATATTTTTGACAACAATTTTTTATATGATATATTTATCTGATTATTGGAATACTGATTCCTATTACAACAAAGTACTCTGTTATAAGCGAAGCATCTCTATAATCAAGTCCTAAAAATGTAGGTATGTCCTTAAACAGTATCTTGATTTAAACAGTTTTTACTACCGTTTCTGAGCTACGCTTTTATGTATATTTTCATCCTTGTTTAATCTACTAATGTAAATTTTAGGTGATAGATATTCGGCCAGTAGAAGAATACAGAAATGGAACACTGCCAGATGCAATAAATATCCCCGCTCACCAGGAAATCAATTTTATCATAATAAACTTTATTATAGGGTTTGCAATCCGAATACGGAATCTGTTTTTTAATAGCGGATTCGGATTCTATTGGTAGGCTAAAATTAGCGTCTTGAGTTTTTTCTTTCAACTCCCCCTTTTTGAAGGCAAAGATTATCATCATTATATATAAAATCTTTTAAAATCTGGTTCGATTCTCGGAAGTGAATTATAGAGAACACCAAGAACATTAATTTTTAGGACATATGTAGCACTTAAATTTTTTGATTAAAATAAAAGCCTTTTAAAATGTTGCTAGAATCCGAAATCCGGAATCCGCGGGAATCCGCCATTTTTTGGACGGATTCTTGTAAGAATCCGAATCCGGTCCAAAAATTTGACGGATTGCCATCCTTACTTTATTATGCATTTTTGACAAAAGAAGGCTTCTAGTGTTCACTACTTCCACCAATTAAAAATAAATTTCAATGCTTTCCCGTCATTTCTATGTCTTTGGGGACCTCTAAATTTATGGTCCCCAAAATGTGTGTCTGTCTGTTTATTTGTGTGTGTTAGTTACGGTAATAGAGACACTAAACTGCACTTAAAATAATCTAAGAGACACACAGTCTAAATCAGCCAATAAGATGCTATAATTCCCTTCTAAATTATTTTTCATTATCGGAAAATTTGAAAGAAATAGTTTAAATATATCTATTAAAATGATCGTCTTATGTAAGATGTTAGATTAAATCGTCATGGGTACGTAATTACGACAAAGAAAACTCAACATCTACATTAAAAAAAAATACTTTTTTTGTTACTGAGCACATCTATGATTAAATATTGATATTGACATTTGAAAACAAAACTTATTTTTCTTTTCCTTTATTGCTCTACTCACTAATGTCAAATTGAAAAACAAAAATAAAAAATTGTAAAGGGAGGAAACATACTTAAAAACAATGTACAGCATCGAATTATAGACTACTTTCCACGAATACAATAAAATAAAAATCACTAAACTGGCTTTGATCATATAATTTTTCCTTTTAATATACATGGAGAGCTGCCTATAATACGATGCGATAAAAAAATATTCTAGAAGTATCTATTATGCTGCAAGTGTCACCTTGATTACGAGATTTTTACAATAATTATCTTGCTTTTCTATTATTAGGGTCGGTCCGTTTGTTCGTAACGGTCAGCTCTTTTTGTTAATTTAGATATGTTAGAATTTTCCTATCGACTTCAAACTTTGCATGATGATTCTTATAAGGGGTTAGGTACGATTTTAAAAGCATAGCAACTCTACTCTATACCAGAAAGTCCGTACGTGCATTTCAAACATGTTGATATTTAACCTTTTTGACAACAATTTGTATGTGGTTTAGTTATCCTATTCATCTTTTTATGAATATTGTCATCCTTGTTAATATAGATACTTATATCCAACATGAATTACTAAATAGTAAATTTGACGGATTAAGAGACAAATTCACCCACTCAAAACACTTGAGAAGAATATTTGATTCTTCACAGTTTATATTAAAGCCATGAATGACTATTTATTAGGGTGTATTATTTTTTTTTTAGATTTTTAAATTTCATATCTGAATATAAAAATAAAGTAAAATTGGCTTACAAAGTGTCCGCCATTTGTTGTAGAGTGATCTATCACCTCGTCATAAAGGAGACGTTTCTGTGTTAGGGTTGTATATCTCGCTAACTGCTGGAGTGATATGGGTCTCCTTTCTAGCGAAGCTTCTTTTAGGTCCTGGGAAGGTTTACAACTGTTTTGTAGGGGGATACGAACACCCCCCTAAAAGAAATCGTTTTACCTTTTAATTTCTAAACCCTGAGGTGATAGTTGGTTCCCCTTCCTCCTCTCCCCTGACCTAATGCACCCTTAGAAGCCTCTAGGGGCTTAGCCTTTAGCAATAGATACTGTAAATGAATAAAATTGATTGTGTACAGTTTCTTGAGCTGAGTCTTGTTCCTGCCAATGCTGGCCTGGAGTTGGCAAAATCTAGGGGAAGTATCGTTGCTGTACTCGGCAGAGACTGTGCGGGAGAAACTTTACAGGTGAGCATTCTCTTGTTTTTTTTAAGTGGCCAAGCTACCAGGGATCTAAAGGGATAAGACAATGACCGATAAATTGATGTACATCCCTAATAATGATACACAAATTATCACTTCTGTAGAATAAAGTTATTGGTTGATCAACTTAATGAATCAACCAAAATTAAGTAGTTATCTAAATCTTAAGCTTCTGACAAAAAACTTATTATTTTATATATTATTAAGATAACATTTTAATATCATTTTCAGGTGGCCGATGTTTTATTAGCGCACCAATTTCCCCGAGTAGTAACTATCCATGGTGGTATAGAAGTATTCAAGAGAACAAACTTTATTATTGTACCAAGCTTATCTTCTCCTACTTAGAATATATCTTCCAGTATGGCCTCGAAACCGATTAATATCCACTGGATTAGAACAGGTTCTCAGCTATAGTGAAAAATTATGCATAGCATCGTATTACTGACAATTTTCCATGAATATTGAAATAAAAAAAAAGATTATACCAGTTTTTGGCCTCTTGAATCTAACAAAAATGGTTTATCTTATAATTTTTCATTGAAATATCCGCGGAAAGCTGTCTATAATACGATGCGATAAATAACTATACCAAAGCCAAGGTGCGTGAAGAGCGATTTGCATGAGCATGTACTCACTGATAACTATGATCTGATAACTAAAGTATTAAAATTAATTTAATTCATGATTCATTAAACACTAGAGGCCAATATAAGGGCTCATATGGCAATTTTGAAATATGACTTAATATTCAGGGAGAGAGGGGACATTGGGCTGTTTATTACACTAGTCCCAAAAGTTTTGTAATAACTTTTTCTTATTCGATGGCTTAACAATTTTGGGGACTTTTATTTAATTTAGATTGATTGGTTTATTAAGTTGAGTGTCCAAACCTTGCAACCATTAAATTCATTCTTCAGAAGGGGTAAACATCAATTTTACAGCCATTGTCTTATCCCTTTTAGATTCCTGCATAATATTAAATGTTAGATTCCAACTTAATCAAAATTTTGCCACTTCTAATTTTTATTATAGAAAATCCTAATTTATTTTGATAAAAGTATTAAGAATATTTGATTTATTGATTACAAAATAGGGATGGGAATCCGTCGAATTTTTGGGCCGGATTCGGATTCCGGATTCTGAAGGAATCCGTCAAAAAAAGTGACGGATTCTTGCGGATTCCGGATTCTTATTTTTGGCGGATTCCGGATTCGGATTCCGGATTCTAGCAGTATTTTAAAAGGCCGTCCGTCACAGAGGGATAGCTTTTTTCATTAATTTAACACTATGTTACTTGGTTGAAGCCTTGATTTGTTTAAAGTGTTAAAGTGTTAAACATTTACATCACATTAGTAATTATTAAAATTTGTTATGTACAAAAAAATTTAAGAGGGAGTTGTAAGAAAAAACTCAAGACGGTAATTTTAGCCTACCAATTTAGAATCCGGAATCCGCTATAAAAAACGGATTCCGAATCCGGATTCGGATTCCAAAATAGGCCGAAAATTGGGCGGATTCTGGATTCCGGATTCGGATTCCGGATCCGGATTCCCATCACTATTACAAAACTTATCTTTTTATCATTCTCATTATCAATATCATATTATATTTACAAGTGTCTTCATATCATCATTCAAAGGGAGACATTTATTGCGCGTATTTTTCGTTGAGTTGTGTGTTAGTGTTTCAAATGCGCTTATTAAGTCAACTGTTCTTTACTTCGACCAGTTCATATATATATACAGTTTGACCTAATAAGTGCATTTGACTAAATGCTAACACACAACTTTCCAGAAAATATGCGCAAAAAATAACTCTTGTGTTTTAGTTCTAAATTTGCATTTAAAATAATTTATTTAGTTTAAGTATACTTCATTGTGATTTTATTATTTATTAAGAATGTATTTAACATTTGAAAAACTTCAGTTAACTTTGATAATTTTTGTATGCTTGCAATTTTAAAATTTTATTTCAATGATTAATTTTATACCATATGAATGTGATTTGTGAAGGGGTAGGCGAAAAACTTTTTAAAACGCCAAAATTTCGATCGTTGATTTCTTATGCCTACCACCCTTTTGTTTTGATTTTAATTGATCTTTGTAATTGCTCGCTGAAAATAAAATTAATTTTTTATCATGGAAAGAAAACGAAGTGGCAGATTTCTTCATATTTTCACAGTACCTTTTCTCCTATTCCTAGGCCTTGCGGTGGGCTCTAACCCTGCGGGGCAAACATTACTATTTATATAACCTAAAATAATCTATCAAAAACTTCCTTAAAAATACGACGAAACACTCGCTACTTCGTTTTCCTTCCATGATCCCTAATTTTAATTAAAACTCTAAAATAATAGATTTTCTATGTTAGTCTAGTCAAGCATAATAAACCTAAATAGTTTTTAATGGCTAATAAAATAAAGACAATCAACACATTCAATATTTTAGCTTTCAAAAAATAAACAATAGAAAAATGTTAATCTAAACTTGAATCTTTTCTGAAACAAAATATAAAGAAAATAAATTCTTTATGATTATAAATGATTTTTTTTGTTATATAAGGTGTGTTCTATAAAGCTTTCTTTAGATCTAATATACATAAAAATGTATTATGTATATTGTATATATATATGAAATCATCTTTCAACTTACAAACAAATAAACAAAGCTAGAACAGAAGATTTTTTTCAGGTTTCTTTTATATCCATCTTTTAATGAAGGTGTTGCATTATTTCTACAAAAAAATCTGCGATTATGCTGTTTTGAGATCTATTTGACTTGCTTGTTGCATTAATCAGAGAGGGGACAATGGGTTAGTCCCCAAAGTTTTATAATAATGTTTTCTTATTCGTTGGCATATAAACTTTGGGGACTTAAGTAAGTGTTGATTGGATGGTTATTAGGATAATTAAGTAAAGTGTTCAAACATTTCAACCACTAATTTTAATCTACTGAAGGGGTAATTTTGCTATCATTAATGGGGATGTAAATCAGTTTATCGGACATTGCACCTGTATATAACTAACCCACAACAATCGATATATTATTATTTGGATGTTGCACCAGATTTTTATTTACTAAAACAAGGTGATAATCGCAACTGGCTTTAAAAAATTATCCCTCCATCCCCTCGTACTGGATGAACGAACTGACCAATAAATATTATCTATGTTAGCAACCTAAATTGACGACAAATTTTTCCCTGTCAATAGGTATATCCAATCCCCAACTATGAAGCTCAATTTTTATTTAAAATCTCATATAAAAAGAATTGGTTACAAGATTTTTATCGGGCTAGACCTTTAGCATACAAAGACCTTTCAATCAAACATGTACTAGAAATTTCGGATCATGGAAAGAAATTGTAGTAGCGGGTTTTGTCGTATTTTTACAGTAGGTAGATTTTCGCTTATTTCTAACCACTGCGGGGTCTATTTCCTAACCCTGCGGGGAAATCATAAACATTTACCTAAATAACCTATCAAAGGCTACTGTGAAAATGCGAAGAAAACCGCTACATTTTTTTTTCACATCGTTTTACAATTGAATATTGAATTTTTACTAGATATTGAATATGATTAATGATTTAACCTATTGTTTTTTTTTGTGTGTATATGATATAACATCGATCTTTAATCAAATCCCAGTCGGAAATTGGATTACTCGCAGGATACCGAGCAAATCAGGTATCGAAAGGATAAGACAATGGCCGATAAATTATTGTACATCTCCAATGCTGATACACAAAATACCCCTTCTGTAGATTGAAATTAGTGCTTAAAACATTAGGACACTCAAATGAATAAATCAAATTCAATTAAAGTCAATAAAGTTGTTGAGCCGACTAATAAGAAAACGTTATTATATAACTTTGGGGACTTAGTGTAATAAACAGACCAATGTCCCCTCCATCCCTGTGGGCCAATACTCAGCGCAGACAATGATAACAAGGATAATTATATCCGATAGTAACAAGTATTTTATTTGGTAAGGAACATTAAAGTTTTAGTTATATTCTTGTGTGTTTGGTATAATGCGATAGGGATATGAAAATGTTGCAGAAAATTCTCCCTTTGTCAGATTAATGGATGTGTAGAATACATGTGGATATT
This sequence comes from Acartia tonsa, assembly GCF_053477335.1. Taxonomy (NCBI): domain Eukaryota; kingdom Metazoa; phylum Arthropoda; class Copepoda; order Calanoida; family Acartiidae; genus Acartia; species Acartia tonsa. Next base: position 51,842,094 of record NC_137263.1, on the reverse strand, counting down.
AGGACAGTGGAAAAATTGTTGTCAATTTAGGTTGCTAACATGAACTCGCTTATTGGTCAGTTCGTTCATCAAGTAGGAGTGGAGGTATCGTTATTTTAGCCCGCTACAAGTTTCAATTTATTACAGAACATGAAAATCGGGTGTAAGTATCTCCAAGTAATAATATATCCATTATTAGATTATAATTTTGTGGAAAGAATGGGGTGAAGATTTACTTTAGAGAATACTTGCTAATTAATTTATGTGAAATAGAATCACTACCTATGATCAGGGATTTAAAGGGATAAGAAAATGGCCGAAAAATTAATGTACATCATCAATGATGAAACACAAAATTACCCCTTCTGTAGTGTCTATAACGTTTAGAAACTCCACTTAAAGAACCAACCAATCAAAATAAAATAATAAGTACTCAAAGTTGTTGAGCTAAAGAATAAGAAAATGTTACTATAAAACTTTGGGGACCAATAACAAACAGCCCAATGTCCCCTCACTCCCTGATCAATGATACAAATAATTTGATTTGATAAATCCAATTTAGATATATTTAACACAGGAGAAAGCTGAAGACACATTTTGATTTTTAATCTAAATAATTTAAAGTAAATTGCAGGGATTTTAATGGATAAGACAGATAAATTCCACTTATGTAGATAATAATTATTGGTTGAAAAATTTAGAATCTTTATATTTCCCAGCCCCTCTCTCACTGGTAAACCGAAAGATTACAAGTCAGATGCCAATTTTTTTAATAAGACCGCTCTTCACCGATTATAAGCCTTTCTTTAAACTTACAACGGATAAAAAAAATAGTGTTATGAAATTACAATACATCTAACTTGCGGTTACTTCCCTAGTATCTAGAGGATCCATTGAAGATAGGTTAGAAAAATAGCTTAAAACCATCAAAATGCTTAGGTGTTACCTTATAAACATCACTGGACCTATGTGAAGCTGGCCTATAACAAATATCTCATCGGTTCATTGGTTATTGAGATCTTAAGCTTCAGACAAAAAAAACCTTACTACTTTGTAGGGTTGGGCCATATACAGATATCTGGTATCCGGATAGTTTCAATATCCGAATATCTGACCCAACATTACTTTATAGAATAGGAAAGCAGGCTGTATTAAAAATTAAATTTATTTTACATAATTTCAAGTACATGTATTTTTATAATAAGGTCTCTGTAACATTTAAACAACACAGATAACGCATTTTACAATTAATTATGTTATTTTTTTACATTTTGTTTCATACTTGAAAGTAAAAAGTTTAATCTCTGTACATTTGACTTTTTTTATATATAGTAATATTAGAACTTAATCAAAGGGACAAAATTGGAGAAAATTTAGTACTTGGTTTTTAAAGGGAATATGCACGAACGAAAGCAATTGGTTTTAGCACATTCCAGCAGTGAATTAGAGTATTTTTTAGTGAATTTACTAGGTTTCTGTTGAATATAATTAATTGTATCGTTCTGGTTTTATATAAAAAACTTTGAAGTAATATCATCAAATGTTTTATTGAGTTCAAAGTGCAAAAATACAGCTAAAATTTTTGGCAAGAAAATGCTAGGCCTTACATCACTGCTGGACGGTGCTTGAAATCACTTGCTCTTGTTAGAACATAGATAATACATTGATATAAATCCCCAATAAAGATAGATAAAATGACGGAACTTGGACAAAGTAGCCTCAGACTAAGTAGCCTCAGACAAAGTAGCCTCGGACAAAGTAGCCTCGGGAAAAAGTAGCCTCCTAAGGAATATACATAGGAGGTTTAGAATTTCGTGGATTTTACAATTTTAAATTGGTTAGTAGATTTTTACAATTTTAAGTATTGTTTTTACAATTTTTAATACAATGTTTAGGTTAGGTTAGGTTAGGTTAAGGCTAGGGGGCCGAGCGCCAGCGGCTAGGCAGGCCAGGGGGCCGAGCGCTGCGGCAATGACCTTTATGAACACTTTCCTTTGAAGGCTACTTTTCTTGAGTAAATGTCCTTAGGCTACTTTGTCCTAGAGGCTACTTTGTCCGGAGGCTACTTTGTCCGGGCTACTTTGTCTGAGGCTACTTTGTCCAAGATCCTAAATGACTACTTCTGTAAGTTAAAAATATTTCTTGAAAGTTTGGAAACAACCCATCTTAATGGATTAACACTTAATTACAAGTACCCAAAGTTTTTGATCCAACTAATGAGATAACAACGCGTAAACATAAAACACAAGGTACCAATGTAATCTATAGTACAATGTCCCCACCCTCCCTGATTTCAAGTAGCTTTAAAAATATTATAAACAAGGATGACAACATCCATAAAAGCGAAGCACTGAAACGGTAGGACAAACGGACATTAACACTTATATAGTGTCAGAACTGAATAATCAGAATATAAATGTATAAGAATCAAAGCAAAATTGTAAGCAAGTTTGTTGAAAAACTGCTTAATACAGGATATTGTATATGGACATACTTACATTTTTAGGACTTGATTATAGAGTTGCTTCGCTTATAACATTATACTTTGTTGTCCCAGGAAACAACATACCAAAAATCAGATCAATCGGATGACTAGATCACATAAAAATTAGTTGTTAAAAAAGTAAAAAATCAACATGTTTAAAATGGACGTACCGACATTATTGTAATGATTATAGAGTTGCTACGCTTTCTAAATCGTACCTAAGGAATTACCATGCAAAGTGTGAAATTGATATGACAATTATAACATGCCTAAATTAACGAAAAAAGCTATCTGTCTCGGACGGACGGATGGACCGACCCTAATTATAGAAAAGCTTTGCTTTTAAAAATAACAATCATACGAATTCAAAATAACTGATATCTGCCAATTTTCATTCCCATATAAACAACTCCTTAAATAGTGGATGTAAATATTCATTCCATTGCAAAAAACGCGATATTCAGTTTGTTTAAATATTCAATTAATTAGGTTTTTTCAAGAATGTCAAGCGTGGGAAAATTTTTAGAATGTGGGAACCATTTAATTTTCATTTAAATGGTACATATGTTTTTCATTTAATTTCATTTTTAGGACCCGTGAGAAAATTTTTTTAACGTGAGAACCTTTTAATTTTCATTGAATTTCATTTTTTGCAAGTGTGGGAAAAAATGGGAGAAAAAATATGTTTTAGTATAAAGAAATGTTCTATCAGTTTCAAACCTTTTTCATTCGATAGATCATACTGACTTTGGAAAAACTGTCAGACCGATTTTTGAAATTCAATCTGTGAAAAAAGATATTCAAGTTTTAATTTTTTGTTTTGAAAATATTATTTTCATGTATTGACGCCATCTTGGATTATGATAATTTTTTTTTGTTAGAAGATTTTTTTTCTAAAATATTTTACAAAAATTAACTTTTTACAATAAAAAAAAATCTTTGAACTTAAATTGACCAATAACTCAAAGATTTTTTCTCTTTGATTTGGAAGATTTTTTATGATTTTTATTTTTAATGTCAAATGAAAACACAACAGTGAAAAAAATGAAAATTAAATGAAAAAACGTTTTATGATTTTATTCAAGAAATTATTTGCTAACATCACCTTTTTGTTGCAATAGAATGTTATTTAAGCAAACAAAATTTAGCATAAATGGATATTTAAATCCCTCGGTATTAAATGATGAGCTAACGCTCGATCATTTAATACCTTGGGATTTAAATATCCATTTATGCTAAATTTTGTTTGCTTAAATAACTCATTTATTTCCCGGAGGTAGTCATTTATTTCCCGGAGGTAGTCATTTTTAGAAGATTTTCAAATTTTTTTCGGAAGATTTTTGAATTTTTATTAATTATTAAAAGAAACTTGATATCAGGGATATAAATGATCATAGCCGGGAAATAAATGAAAATTAAAAACCAAAATTAAACCACATTTTAGCATAAAAAAAATGAGTTTTTTGTTTAAATGAGAATGATATTCCTTCCAGTTTTTTGTTTAGGAATGAATAAGAAATATTCATTCCTAAACAAAAAACTGGACAGGAATACCCCAAACTAACTTCAAATGGGGTGAAAAAATACAATTATACGAAATAAATTCAATTGATTTAAATTGCTAAATAACTGTCCCTTACATTATACGATTGCAGAATAGTTATATTTCGCATCGTATTAAAATCAGCTTTCCGCGGATAAAAAAATGTACAGTTATAAGATAAAAATCAGTTTTTTTTATCCCCGGGAAGCCAAAGGCACGGGGTAACAAAACTGATTTTAATTTCATGATTGTAAAATTTAATATTCGTAGAAAACAGGATATAGTACGATACGATACATGATTTTTCAGTATGGCACAGAACCAGTTCTAATCCAGCGGATATTAATCGGTTTCGAAGCCATGCTGCAAAAATTAATTTTAATATTTCAAACAGTTGCTGGCTCAACAGAAACTTCAATTTCAAACTTCATGTCTCTTACTTCTGTTTCTAAAACAAAAAGGACGAATAATTTATATTATAAATTAGCGCATGAAAGTTTATCAATGAACCAACCAATCAAAACTCAATAAGGTCCCCAAAGTTGTTGAGCCAACGAACAAGAAAACGTTATTTCAAACTTTGGGGACTAAACAGCCCGATGTAACTTCTCTTCCTGCATTTTAGATATTCTTCACGTCAACAACTTCTAAACTTCCCTGTAATGGTGCAGCCGTTTACGATATCTTACTGGACAGACAGCACACCCTTTGTTAGTGTACAGGACGTACTGTCGAAAATATAAAAGTAACAGGTTCTCTGTCTGTCTGTACCGATAGATCTCGTTAACCACTGAACAGATATGGTTCTCATTTACGTGGTAACTTATCATAGGTCCTGGGAAGGTTTATAACTATTTGGGGGGAGGGTACCTCAACTCTTCTAACAGAAATCGCCTTTAGAAATTTTAAATTTTCTTTTTAAAACTAAAAATTTAAAATGGAGTTGGAACGATGTCTCTAGGGGCGTAGCCGCTAGTCGAAATTATTTCGTTTTGTAAAACTGTATAAAGAAATGAAAAATGTAAGATAATATGACTTATTTATTGGCTCTCAATCTTGATATGAGGAGAATCTACTTTTACAAAATTAATATTTCATATCAACTTCAAATATTTTTACATTTTTAACATTTTTGTTTACAATTTCCTTCAAATGTTTTATAAAATTTGGTTCAGGGATCTAAAGGGATAAGACAATGGCTGATTAATTGATGTACATCCTCAATGATGATACACAAATTACCCCTTCTGTAGATTAAAACTAGTGGTTGAAACGTTTGAACACTTAACTCAAAATTCACTAAAGTCCCCAAAGTTGTTGTTTCCAACGAATAAGAAAACATTCTTATAAAACTTTGGGGGACTAGTATAATATATAGACTATTGTCCCCTCTCTCTGTCTCTGGCCAAAATGGCTTTAATAATTAAAACAAACCTATAGCAACATTTATTTTATTATGTCTAAACTAGCGGATACGCCCCTAAAGGACTCTATGTGTCCTTGAGAAGAAGGGAGCGTCGACCCCCCCCCCCCCCCAACATTTTAAAATGTAGTTTAAGAAAGTAAAAAAAAAATTTTCCCTATCCCACCCCAAAATAGTTATAAGCCTTCCCGAGACTATAAGAAGCTACCCTGTAAAGGAGAACCTGATCGGTTCAGCGGTTAGCGAGATCCTTCGGTACAAACACACAGACAAACAGACATCCTGTTACTTTATTATAAGGATATAGAAAACAAAATTCACTACCTGTTTTTGAATTCATATTTCTTACTTTTCTTGACTTCATCGTTGTATCCCTTCTCATCACCCTAAAAGAATAGACCTTTTAAAAATAATTCATATTAGTTGCCCCTGTCCTCCCTGCTTTATGAAAAACGCTATGAAGCTTTTTATTGTGTCTATAAAATCACGCCATACTGGCCTACCATTGGTCAATAAAAATGTATACTGGCCTGTCATTTAGTCTATGTATTGGCCTATCATTGGTCAGTAGTATTATATATTTTGTATAGGCCCTATAAAGAGCTTCAATTAAAATCTAGCAGAAATTATGTACTAATAGGAGTTAGATATAGCGTAGCGCCACTGTCAGAGGCTGTGTATGTATAGTGCCTATAAAATATGACGTCATACAATATTAATGACCAAAGATAGGCCAATAAACACACTAAATTACAAATGGTAGGCACGTATACATTTTAATTAACCAATGGTAGGCCAGTACACATTTTAATTGACCAATGGTAGGCCAGTATACATTTTTAATTGACCAATGGTTAGACCAGTATGACGTCATTTTTTTAGGCACTATAAAAAGCTCCCACTGACAATTCATATAATTATACCTTGTTCCTGCACGGGAGAAATTTAGCTGAGCTTGAAATTTCCTGTTCAATAATTTAAAATAATACCAAAAAACACAAAATATTCTCTTTATTGTAACAAAGATGACAACGTTCATAACGCGAAAATTTAAAAAAAGATGCGGATATGATTATAATTAGTTATATAAAAGTAACAGGGTGTCAGTGTGTTTGTCTGTACCAAAGGATCTACCTTACTGAACCAATATTTTTGGGGAATATACCCCCCTAGGGACGTAGCCGCTAATGTAAGTAATTCATTTTTTTTTCTCAAAAGCTTCGCTATTAAAAAATATTTTATAATATTTTAGTAGAAAAAAAGAAATTTCAAATAAAAAGTATTTAAATGTTTAAAGATAAAAAGTACAAGATATTTTGATAATAATTCAAGAGACGGTTTTCCTTAAAGTGACTAGTGTCAAGCAAGTCCCTCCCCTCCCCTCTTATTTTGAAATGAATTGAAAGATAGTGGACATAATAATGCCATTTCTCGCGGTCGTACGTGGACATGCGTCATGTTGAAAGGGTGACGCAAATTTCAGATCCTAGATCTTAAAATTTGAAAAAAATACCACATCAAATAACGAAAACTAATATCTAAAATTTGCGTCACCCTTCCAACATGACGCATGGCTGCGTACGACCGCGAGAAGTGGCATTATTTGGTCCACTATCGAATTGAAAATAAGGAAACCGCAAACAGTCAAATATTGTGCAGATTTAACGTATAGGCCCACGCAGTTAAGAGTCTAAACGTTTCAACCATTAATTGTAATTACAGATGGTGTAATTTTGTGTATCATCATTAAGGATAAAATCAAATTATCGGCCATTATCTTATCCCTTTAGATCCGTAAATTTTTGGTATTATTTCCTGAAACGGTTTTTGATAGCTTCTTGAGTTTCACTGTTGAGAAAGCAGTACAGAAAGGACAAAATTATTCCCTGAAAATCAAAATTAATTATAAATTAGTTTATATTGATTAGGTTTATTTTTTGTGTGTTCTTGATTAAATCTAAACCTAACAATCAGGTACAAAAGTATTCTAGAACTTACTTTTTTACAACATCCATAAAAGCGAAGCACTGAAACGGTAAGACAAACGGACATTAACGTACTAGTATAGTGTCAGAACTGAATAATCAGAATATAAATGTATAAGAGTCGAAGCCAGGGATAAGGGTTAGTAAACCTGGCTATAAATTAGGTCCCGGCCTAGTTTAACAAGGGATATTGCAACTCTTACCATTTCCTAAGTAAATATAGTCATTGGAGGCAGCTCCAAATTAGCTATCGCTCTCAACCAATAAGGATCGGCTTGTTTTGTATCAACCAATGGGCAACTGGAGGCAAGCTATATAAAAACCGCGGCAATTTTAGAAGCAGACAATTCTAGAAAAAATAATGAGCTGTCTGCTTCTAAAAAAATAATAGAAATGGTGTTTGATCACAATAGCTTAGTTATTAAATCGGCCCAGAGTTTTACATTAAAACATACCATATATACAAAACAAAAATAGAGGGATTATTTTTTAGGAAGTATGTAGCTAAGAATATTCAATTGGCAGTTAATAAATGAAGTGATGTATTTCAAATTCTAAAAATTTTATACGGAATTGATAAAACACATTAACCTTAACTTTGTACTATTAGCTAGTTTGTACACAGTACAAAACTATTATTACATAATAGTATCCATAGAACTTGATAGAATATTACCCATTGCTCATTTATTAATCTATTTATTTTCAATTTTAATTAGCAATGATATTTTCAAATAAAATGTTTACTCATCAATAAAAATAAAAATAACATAACCTAAAATCTGTCTGCGATAAACCCAATGATAGCTTTCTGAAAAATTCAAATTACTAGAGTAAAAGATAAAAAAATTTTGGGAGAAAAAAAACATCAAAACATAATTTTAACAAACGCAATTTATATATTGGGTAAAAAAATTCTATTTTTACTTGAGGCTAGCTACCTGAATTTTATTCTATTATCTTTGAATTTATTTAGCTATTTCATTATTCTAGTTGATAGTTGCCAATTCTAACTACTGCACCCTCCCGTAACTGTTTTTTAGGCCTAGTTGGAAATAGGCCTGGAATAATATTTTCTTACGTTTCCCATCCCTTATCCCTGGTCGAAGCAAAATAGTAAGTAAATTTGTAGAAAAACTGCTTGATATAGGATAATGTTTAAGGACATACTTACATTTTTAGGACTTGTTTATAGAGATGCTTCGCTTATGACAATGTACTTTGTTGTCCAAGGAATCAGTATTCCAAAAATAAGACCAATCGGATAATTTTATCACATAAAAATTTGATGTTAAAAAAGTTAAAAAGCAACATGTTTAAAATCGACGTAAAAACTTTCTGTTAACGATTATAGAGTTGCTTCGCTTTCTAACTTGTACCTAACTCCTATAGGAATCATCATGCAAAGTTTGAAATCGATAGTACGGACGGACGGACGTACGGACAGACCTACCCTAATTATAGAAAAGCTTCGCTTTTAAAAATCAGGTACAAAACTATTCTAGAACTTACTTTGTACGATCGTCTGTCAGTAACGCTATAGTATAAAAAATGTGATTTCTAATTTTCTCGGAAGCTATATGAGAATTAAGTCATTTTGAATAGATTCTCCTTACCTAAGAAAATTTACTATATAGCTCACTTTATCTGACTGTCTTATCAAGATAAAAACGTATTTTAATGCATAGGAAGTTTTTTTCTCGTATTCATTCGAATCCGGTGGATAGGAACCGGTTCTCATCCATACGAAAAAACTATGTCTAGCATCGTATTATATCCAGCTTTCTACGAATATAAAAATGTACAATCATAAGATTAAAACCAGTTTTTTTAGCCGGTGCCTTCGGCGCGGATATATAATTGTACATTCTATATCCGCGGAAAGCCGTTTATAATACGATGCGAGAAATAACTATTCTCGTATTCATTCGAATCCGGTAGATAGGAACCGGTTCTCATTCATACGAAAAAACTATGTCTAGCATCGTATTATATCCAGCTTTCTACGAATATAAAAATGTACAATCATAAGATTAAAACCAGTTTTTTTAGCTCGTGCCTACGGCATCTAGGGGCTAAAAAACTGGTTTTAATCTTATAATTGTATATTCTATATCCGCAAAAAGCCGTTTAAAATGCGATGCGAGAAATAACTATTATCCCACTTAAAATTTTAAATATATAGAAGTATCTCATTCCTATAGATGAAAACACTAATAAACTCGAAATTATCTTGCTAACCGCTGAACCAACATAATAATCCCTCAAAGTGGGCGTAAATTTGTTATGACGTAGGTAAAATAGTTTTCTTTTCTAATTTTGAGGGGATTAACACACCTTTACACCCCCCCCCCCCCTTGGACGTCCCTGGGGGAGGAATAATTTCGGGGGTCCAAAATAAGATTTAAGTAAAAATAACAAATTTAATTTTAAAATCCATACATTCTTGACAAAACAATGTAGAAATAAGAGAAGAAAAACAAAGATTAATTTCTGATCCAATCTTATTTTAATTTTTATGCAAATATTTTGACAATGTTTGTTTTGGGAATGAATTTTTTTAATACTTTATTTCTAGACTAGTTGCTGCGCCCCTTGGATTTATGGGCTCTGTTTTTGTAAATTGGAAAACTAGCCTTAAACCATTCCAAAACCAGTCATCGAAAAAGCTTCAGACAAGAAAACTTTACTACTTTATATAATATGATATGATATAAGAAAAGTGGATGACAAATAGGAGTTTGGGTTTCTTATTTCCCTTTATTCATATTTTACCTTCAAAACCTGAGATACTTTTAGAGGATTCAGTCTATTGAAGTGTAAATGATTTGGTGAAGATACCTGTGATGACTTGAGTAGTGTGTTGACCAGCATGTATGCAAACTATACCTGTGATGACTTGAGTAGTGTGTTGACCAGCATGTAGGCAAACTATACCTGTGATGACTTGAGTAGTATGTTGACCAGCATGTAGGCAAACTATACCTGTGATGACTGGAGTATTGTGCTGACCAGCATGTAGGCAAAATATACCTGTGATGACTTAAGTAGTGTGTTGACCAGCATGTAGGCAAACTATACCTGTGACGACTTGAGTAGTGTGTTGACCAGCATGTAGGCAAACAATACCTGTGATGACTTGAGTAGAGTGTTGACCAGCATGTTTGCAAACTATACCTGTGATAAGTAGTGTGTTGACCAACATGTAGGCAAACTATACCTGTGAAGACTTGAGTAGTGTGCTGACCAGCATGTAAGCAAACTATACCTGTGATGAATAGTTTGTTGACCATCATGTAGGCAAACTATACCTGTAATAAATAGTTTGTTGACTAGCATGTAGGCAAACTATACCTGTGACGACTTAAGTAGTGTGTTGACCAGCATGTGGGCAAACTATACCTGTGATGAGTAGTGTGTTGACCAACATGTAGGCAAACTATACCTGTGAAGACTTGAGTAGTGTGTTGACCAGCATGTAGGCAAACTACTCCTGTGACGATTTGAGTAGTGTGTTGACCAGTATGTAGGCAAACTATACCTGTGGCGACTTGAGTAGTGTGTTGACCAGCATGTAGGCAAACTATACCTGTGAAGACTTGAGTAGTGTGTTGACCAGCATGTAGGCAAACTATACCTGTGATGACTTGAGTAGTGTGATAACCAGTATGTAGGCAAACTATACCTGTGATGACTTGAGTAGTGTGATAACCAGTATGTAGGCAAACTATACCTGTGATGACTTGAGTAGTGTGTTGACCAGCATGTAGGCAAACTATACCTGTGACGACTTAATTAGTGTGATGACCAGCATGTAGGCAAACTATACCTGTGAAGACTTAAGTAGTGTGATGACCAGCATGTAGGCAAACTATACCTGTGAAGACTTGAGTAGTGTGTTGACTAGCATGTAAGCAAACTATACCTGTGATGACTTGAGTAGTGTGTTGACCAGCATGTAAGGCAAACTATACCTATGATGACTTGAGTAGTGTGTTGACCAGCATGTAGGCAAACTATACCTGTGATGACTTGAGTAGTGTGATGACCAGCATGTGGGCAAACTATACCTGTGAGGACTTGAGTAGTGTGTTGACCAGCATGTAGGAAGACTATACCTGTGATGAATTGAGTAGTGTGTTGACCAGCATGTAGGCAAACTATACCTGTGAAGACTTGAGTAGTGTGTTGACCAGCATGTAGGCAAACTATACCTGTGATGACTTGAGTAGTGTGATGACCAGCATGTGGGCAAACTATACCTGTGAGGACTTGAGTAGTGTGTTGACCAGCATATAGGCAAACTATACCTGTGATGACTTGAGTAGTGTGTTGACCAGCATGTAGGCAAACTATACCTGTGAAGACTTGAGTAGTGTGTTGACCAGCATGTAGGCAAACTGATGCTCAGCCATCTGCAGGTTCTTCGGGTTGATGAGGAACAGAAGGTTGGTGGTGCCCAGCAGCGGAAACAGAATAACCGTAGCGCGAACAGCTTTGCGTACCTGGACAAAATTATTAGATATCAGGGATCTAAAGGAATAAGACAATGGCCGATAAATTGATGTACTTCCTTAATGATGATAACAAAATTACTCCTTCTGTGGATTATAATTACTTGTTGAATAGTTTTGACACTACTTGTTCGGAACCCACCAAATAAGATAAGATTTATTTCCTAAGGTGCATACAACTAGGGCGAGTTACTGATAAGGTTTATAAATAAATTCATTAAAAATACCAAGAGTTTTTGAGCTAATGTAAGATAATGTAATTATAAAACTTTGGGTACCAGTATAATTTATAGTCTAATGTCTCCTACCTGTTCTCTCATACGTTTGTTTAAGGTAATTTACTTAATCTTGATTGGTTGGTTCAAATTGGTAGTGTACAAACTTTTCAACAAATAATGATAATCTACAGAAGCCTAAATTTTGGATATCGTAATCGAGGATGTATAATTGTCTTATCCCTGAAATTTACAGAAAAAAATTGTGACAATTTTTTCCAGTATGGCTTGAAAACAGATTAATATCCGCTGTATCTAGTTCTCAGCCATACTGAAAAATCCTAAATAGCATAGATTTACAGAAATTTTTCACGAATATTAAAATGAAAATCATGAAATTGATGCCAGTTACAATACTGGGTCTAACAAAACTGGTTTTGATCTTATAATTTTTCATTTTAATATCCGCGGAAAGCTGTCTATAATACAATGCGATAAATAACAATTCTAACCTGAAGTTGTTGTGTGGAGAGTGAGGGTTCATCTCTCAACTTAGTGATCACTATTCTAATAATATTGATCAAGAACAACAAGTTGATGGTGAGGGCAGCCATCATGGGGACACTGATCAGATACATGATGGAGTGTACTGAGTAATCATCCCAACACATCCTGTCACACTTCAGGGAGAGAGAGACGGCCCACACTACGGTTATTAACACTGGGACAACTGAAAAAGAAGCTCATTACAGTGCCTATAAAAAAATAACTTCATACAATACAAATAACCAATGATAGGCCAATACACAGACTAAATTACCTATAGCAGGCCAGTATATATTTCAATTGACCACTTGTTGACCAGTATGACGTCATTTCTTATAGGCACTACTTTTATTAACACTATGACAACTAAAGATATATTCTCATACAATTTTTATGCCAGGGACGGCCAAGGGGGGGGGGGGGGTTAAGGGGTGTTTAACTTGATGGGATAGGGAAGAAGAAAAACTAGTAAAATTTGTCATTTGTATGTCAGTACGTCCGCCCATCCGTCTCAGTAAGTTATTTAGATTATTTTAACAACAAAGAAGTTTAACAGAGGTTCCAGTATGTCAGACTACCTTTTAATTTACTGAAGAGTTTAAAGGTATTTTTTTTATAGTTATTCATTACCATTTCTAGGTTATAGTTGCTATAATTACTCAGGGATATAAAGGGATAAGACAATGGCCGATAAATTGATATACAGTACATACATCCCCAATGAATATACACAAAATTTCTTTCTGCAAATTGGTTTAAACGTTTGGAAACTCACCTTATTGAAACAACCAATCAAAATTCATTAAAAGTTCCCAAAGTTCTTAAGCCAGCTAATAAGAAAACGTTGGGGTTTAGTTTAATAAACTAATATTATATATCACTAATAGAATGATGGATTTAAGATATATATATATTTTTTAACCTAAACTTATAAAATATTTGTTATTGATAAATTTGATTAATTTCTTTATAAAAAATAAATTTAATTAATTATACATTCAAATTAATTATCAATTCCTTAAATACTAATATTTAGTTATATATAGTTCAGATTAATATTTTTTTATTTACTACTATTTGATTTTACTACTTAAGTAAAGATTAAAAAACAGTGGGGAAATTGATTGGACTTTTAATTACTTATGCTTTGTAAGTGAAGGTTTGTTTGTTTATAATTATTAGTGTGGGATTTGATTAGACTTCTTTTTACTTTTAAGCTAAATTTGTATCTTGAACAGAATAGAATATGATTGAACTACTGTTTACTTATGTTTTGTCAGTAAAGATTATAATTTGATTGGACTTTATATCAAACAGTGTGGGATTTGATAAGACTACTTTTTACTTATGTTTCAAGTAGAATTAATATCAAACAGTGCAGTGTGGGATATGATTAGACTACTTTTGTATATGTTTTGTATATCTATAATACAAAGTAGAACGATGTCTAGTCTGTCTATCCGTCTTGGTAACCGCTGAACAGATTGGGCTAAACTTCTCAAGAAATATACTTACTGGTCCTGTGATGGTTATAGGCAATTTTCTTAGAAGGTGGGACACACCCTCCCCCCCCCCCTCAAAAAATATTTATTTTTTGTAAATAAAACTTTTCAGGGTATATTTTATATATTGGGTATATTGTTTAAAGCTATTTTTGGAAGAGTGGGATATCCATATCCCCCCCCCCAAAAAAAAAAAATGTTACCTTCACTACAAAATCAATGTACAATTAAAGTAGCTACAGAGCAGATTATAGCATCTTTAGAAGTTTTATATAGTGCTTATAAAAAATAACGTCATACTGGCCTACGATTGGTCAATTAAAATGTTACTGTCTTGCCATTGGTAATTTAGTCTGTGTATTGGCCTATCATTGATCATTTGTATTTTATGAAGTAATTTTTTAGCCACTATAAAGAGCTTCCATCTTTAGGATAACGATTTCTCTGGAGATTCCAGGTTTCGTCCCTAAAATTGTTAATAACCTTACCGGGATCTATATGGCTTTACTGTAAAAAGAAGTGAGATCGGACCAGCGGTTAGCGAGATCTTTCATTACAAACAGACAAAAACCTGCCTGTATAATATAAGGATTATGAACGATTAAATTTTTTTGTTAGTTGTGAACAGACAATCATACAGATCATACATGATAGCATGACTAAAGTTCTAATCTGTGCGTTATAATAGGTTTTAGCTGATCAGCTGAATGTGGTCTATACTCGGAATCGAACCTTTCACCCTAGCGCATGAAACTATAATGCGTCACATTTAAAGCTAGGGTCGCATGATTCTATACTTGTTATTGCGTTCTTTACTTTCGTTTAGACTAGCGGCTACGCCCAGAGATGGGGGTTTATAAAAAAGGCCGCGTTTTTTCGACATTTTTTATACATTGATTGATTGAACGAAGACGATAGGAATCCACAAGATCTTTTGGCCAAATAAGATCACAAATGCCAAAATGCTTTTAGAACGCAATAAATGTCGGACATCAAACTGGCAATAAAACAGAGAAAATGGAGATGGTTAGAGCACACTCTAAGAAAAGGGTAAGATGATTTTACCAATCAAGCCTTGACCTGAAACCCCCACACGAGAAAGAGAAATCCAGGTAGACCAAAAACAACCTGGAGGAGGGAACTCTTCAGTGAACTGAAAAATGAGAAAAACAAAATCTCATCTTTAATGATGCCTTAAAACGTGCCCAATCCAAGGAACGGAAGATTGGAGAACCACGCTCTGACGAGAACTAAAAGGCAATGATGATGAAAGGAGAACATTATAGGTTCAGTGGTTATAGCGAGATCCTTCGGTACAGACAGACAAACAGATAGAGATCCTGTTACTTTATTTTGAATACTAGCGGCTTCGCCCCTAGCCTCTAGGGGCTTTGCCCCAAGAGGTTTTATCAAACTGATTTTTCGTGTTTTAGATTTTAAAGAAATTTTTTTTAAAAATCGGTTCTTTTTTTCATTTTCTCGGAGGGTTAGGGGTGTCCCATCCCCAAGAAAATAGTTATAAACCTTCCCGGGACCTATGAGAAACTACCCTGTTAAGGAGAACCCGATCGGTTCAGTGGTTAGCGAGATCCTTCGGTACAAACACACAGACACACAAGCACACAAACATCTTTATACTTTAGTATAAGGATATTACGTTCTTTATTTTGTTTTAGATTAAATCATTACTAAAACATAGTATTTTGGTTTTTCTTATTTGGTGGCATGAAATGCCATTTTCTTACATATGACATTTCTACGTTGTTCATCAAAGTTAGTACATACCAGGGATATAAAGGGATAAGACAATAGCCGATAAATTGATGTAAATTCCAATGATGATACACAAAATTACTAATTCTGTGGATTGAAATTAATGGTTAAAACGTTCCAAGGAGGAAGGAGACATTGGACTGCAAATTTCACTGGTAACCAAAGTATTATTACCACACTATCTTATTCCTTGGCTTCAAAACTTTGAGTACTTTTATTGAATTGACATGGGTTAGTTTCAATCTAGAAGGGTTAAACTTTTTAAACAATCTTCTTAATAAATTTTGACCAGGGGCTCTTCAGGAGGACCAATAGTCGACAATTCATACAGATAAACGTAAAGGTACATAGTGATTCATTGAGCGACGGGATTCAAAGTTTTTTGATTTTTAAACACAAAAAAGATTATAAAATTTTGCAGTTTTATAAAGGCGGTGTTATTTAAAATTTTAAATATTTGTTCTTTTTGTCTAAATTTTGGGTTTTGTGGATTTTGTATATATTAGTAGTGAATGAATTTAAAATAAAAAAATATCTGAGCTCGGCAGCCGCGCGTAAGCCAAATGAAAGTCTCAATGAAATTGTCATATTATAACTTCAAAATTCAGCTGGATGTCTGAACCTGTTCCTAATCAGACAATCCATCTTTTCGGAATTTTTTTACACACAAGTGGGTTTTAATTTAAGGCTTATTTGCGGTTGATGCGCGGCTGCCGAGCCCTGTAAAATATTTACCCCATCCGAGAGTATAGTAGAACCAGAATGGAGCTCCACTATCAAAAATGTTTGTTGCCAGCTTCGAGTGAAGATAGATTCCTGAGTTTAATGAGCATAAAATTGCACCCACAACATTAATTGATTAACCTCATTATATTGCCTATTAAAAAAGGGATAGATTAAAAACTGGTGGCTGAAGTATCCCGAATGACGTCATATTAGAAGAATGGATTATTCTTAGATGATATCATTCGAGAGATTTCGTCAAAAAGTTTTCAAATTTATCCCCTTTCTTATTGGCAATATAAAGAGCTTCGAAATTGATTTCTCTCTTCTTTCATCTCTTTCAACCATAAATCCAACAATGGACATATGTGGATAATGGATATTTTTGTCGTTATTTAGGTTGCAAATATGGTCCTTAGATATTGGTTCGTTCCTACAAGGTCAAGGGAGGGGATGTGGTAAAGTCGTAAGGGGGTTATAAATAAAAATAAGAGAAAAAAAACGGAGTTAAATAAATATGATTGAGTAAAAGCTTTGCTGCAGTCAGTGGGGAAGCAGCTTATAGTCCCTAATAAAAATGACAATACAATTCAATTGACCAATCATAGCCCAATATACATTTTAATAAAACAATGATAAATACATACTGGCTTATCATTGGTCATTTGTATTGTATGACGTTATTTTTGTATAAGCTGCTTCGTCAGTGTGGTGAAATAATCAAGTGGGTGCAATTCTAAATGAGTCATTCCTTCTATGAACATCCAGAAGACAGGGGCCAGGTATCCGTACATCATCAGGCCAAGCAAGCTGCGACATAACCAAGGCTAAAAACATATAAAATTCTTTAGGTAGGTCAGCTTAATTAGGACCCCGTAGGAATCGTTAAAATAATCATACTCCACATACACGCCCTTTAACCCATAACCTCCCCTCCTACTGGATGAACGAACTGACCAATAAATGAGGTCCATATTAGCAACCTAAATTGACGACAAATGAGCGAAAGTGCTATTTTGTTTTAATTTTTTTTGACAACGTTTCCCATATTTTCTCTTTTTCCTTGCTCTATTTTTCTTGAATCAAATAAAAATATTACGCAACGCTTATGGTTAAAATTGTGCTTGCTTTATCTGTAGCCTCTTGGAAAAGCCAGGGTTCAATATTTGTTATTTTAAGACATAGAAAATAGCCTAAAAACCAACGCAGCAGGAGCAGTAGCTATATTCTCTGAGGGGAGAGCCCAATCGGTTCAGCGGTTGCCGAGATCTTAAGCTTTAGCCAGACAGACATCAGCTACTTTGTATTATAGATTACCTGGGTTTTATACCAGACATCCCCTCCGTCCGTGTAGATGTAGGGTTGAAAGTAGATGATATTGATAATGTAGAAAATAACCAAGGAAACCATAAAGTTCTTGTGAACTTTTAATCTATCACACTGAAGACACCTAGATAATAATCTAATAAAAACACACAGAGAGAGGGGACCATGGACTGTTTATTAAACTAGTCCCCAAAATTTTACAATAACCTTTTCTTAACAACTTTGTGGACTTTAGTTAGTTTTTATTCATTTATTCATTAAGTACAGTGTTCAAACGTTTCAACTACTAATTTTAATCTACAGAAACGGTAAATTTGTGTATCATCATTGGGATGTATATAAATTTATCCAAAAAAACTTTCTTTTTGAGAGAAAAATAAACGTAACTTAGGCTTCGTTAGACTAAGTTAGTTTAGTCGAACCCGGGTGAAAATATTATTCCTTAAAATCTTTAAAATAAGGGGGTGGGTGGGGAGGTCTGTGTTTCACTAATGGGTTTGTAGGAAAGAATTATCTACAAAAAAATTCCTAACCGTAAAAAAAACTTTTAAAAATTGGTTTTAATCTTATAATTGTACATTATACTATTCTTAGAAAACTTGATGTAATACGATGCTATACATAATTTTTCAGTGTGGCTGAGAACTGGTTCTAATCCTCCGGATATTAATCGGTTTTGAAGCGATACCGGAAAAATTCATGTTACAGACAGTGTGAATCTCTCTAAGCCTATAGAACACGATTTGTGTGCAAAAAGTAAACAAAAATTTATGCAATTATTCTTGCAAATATTTTATGTTTTTTGTTGATGAAATAAATGTTCAAGATTAGGAATAGAGTTTCAGACTTAATTGGCAGAGCAATTACATAATATTAACCAACATCTTTAGTAGTTGCAATAATTTATTCGCAAATCTTTATTAAAACATTATTTTGGCTACATAAGACTTGATTATAGTTATTTATCGCATCGTATTATATACAGCTTTCCATAGATATTTGAATGAAAAATTAAAAGAATAAAACCAGTTTTGTTAGCCCGAGCTTTTTGCCCCTCTATAACCGTTACTAGGAAGTCCGTAAGTTACTTTAAAAGCATGCTAATGTTTACTTTTTACAACAAATAATTATCCTATTCTTTTAATTTTTGAAATACTGATTTCTATTACCACAAAGTACAATGTTATAAGTATGCAACAAATTTACTTACAATTTTGTTTCGGCTTATATACATCTATATTCTGCTTATTCAGTTCTGACACCCTACAAATGTTATTGTTTGTTTGTCCTACCATTTCAGAGCTTCGCTTTTATGGATGTTGCCATCCTTGTTTATATTTTAAAATCCTCTGATGCTGAACAAACACGTGCAAATTTTGAATATGTTCTTTTAAAATCTTTTTTTTAGATATTGACAGTTTAAAACTGTCAAATATGTTTGATGTTCATCAAATATTTTTATATTTTTTTTTGACATTTTCAACAAAAACATCACATATATTCTAAACAAATCTGTTATAATTCTATGGAAAAAAACATAAAAAATCATATTTGAAATTTGAAATCAAAGCTTTTAGATGAGCTTTCAACCAAAAATAAAAGTTGAGCAATGCAAAGCTGTTTAAGATATCTTAGGGATAAGTCATAGATATATTCTAAACATACAATCTATTTATTCTATTTTGTGTTTAATTCTATTGAAATCTAAAATCAAATGTAGGAGAAACGTTCTATTTACCCTCTTAGAGCAAAGCATCATAGTTCTAGGGACGAAGCCACTATTGTAATGAATTATTAAAAAGTCGTATGATTTTGAATACACAAAAGATTGGATTATATTATTATGGTATTATAGATAGTTTTCCGCTGATATTAAAATGAAAAATTAAAGGAATTACAGTGGATATGAATCGACTTCGAAGCCAAACTGTTATTGATCGGACAGTTTTATGGATAGCATTCCGCGGATAGCAAAATTAAAAATTATAACAGTTTTGTTAGCCCCGAGGGACCAAGGGCACGGACTAACAAAACAGGGATCAATTTTATGAATTTTATTTTATTATTCGAAGAAAAATTGTCAATAATACGATGGTATGCATTATTTTTTTGTATGGCTGAGAACCGGTTCTAATCCACCAAATATTAATCGGTTTCGAAGTCAAAGTGTGCTGATTTTTACTTGAATGAGAAGATGGCGAGGGCCAAGATAAGGGCAGCAAGTGAGCAGATGGACAGGTAGAAAGTCAGGTTGGCCAGCAGGAGCTTGTTGTTCAGCTGTCCTGTCTAGACATAATAATATAGTAAGCAGATGGACAGGTAGAAAGTCAGGTTAGCCAACAGGAGCTTGTTGTTCAGCAGTCCTGTCTAGAAATAATGATATAGTGATCAGATGGACAGGTAAAAAGTCAGGTTGGCCAGCAGTAGCTTGTTGTTCAGCTGTCCTGTCTAGACATAATAATATAGTGAGCAGAAAGACAGGTAGAAAGTCAGGTTGACCAGCAGTAACTTGTTGTTGAGCTGACCTGTCTAGACATAATAATATAGTGATCAGATGGACAGGTAGAAAGTCAGGTTGGCCAGCAGTAACTTGTTGTTCAGCTGTCCTGTCTAGACATAATAATATAGTAAGCAGATGGACAGGTAGAAAGTCAGGTTGGCCAGCAGGAGCTTGTTGTTCAGCTGTCCAATCTATACACAATAATATAGTGAGCAGATGGACAGGTAGAAAGTCAGGTTGGCCAGCAGGAGCTTGTTGTTCAGCTGTCCAATCTATACACAATAATATAGTGAGCAGATGGACAGGTAGAAAGTCAGGTTGGCCAGCAGCAGCTTGTTGTTCAGCTGTCCTGTCTAGACATAATAATATAGTGAGCAGATGGACAGGTAGAAAGTCAGGTTAGCCAGCAGCAGCTTGTTGTTCAGCTGTCCTGTCTAGACATAATAATATAGTGAGCAGATGGACAGGTAGAAAGTCAGGTTAGCCAGCAGCAGCTTGTTGTTCAGCTGTCCTGTCTAGACATAATAATATAGTGAGCAGAAAGACAGGTAGAAAGTCAGGTTGACCAGCAGTAACTTGTTGTTGAGCTGACCTGTCTAGACATAATAATATAGTGATCAGATGGACAGGTAGAAAGTCAGGTTGGCCAGCAGTAACTTGTTGTTCAGCTGTCCTGTCTAGACATAATAATATAGTAAGCAGATGGACAGGTAGAAAGTCAGGTTGGCCAGCAGGAGCTTGTTGTTCAGCTGTCCAATCTATACACAATAATATAGTGAGCAGATGGACAGGTAGAAAGTCAGGTTGGCCAGCAGGAGCTTGTTGTTCAGCTGTCCAATCTATACACAATAATATAGTGAGCAGATGGACAGGTAGAAAGTCAGGTTGGCCAGCAGCAGCTTGTTGTTCAGCTGTCCTGTCTAGACATAATAATATAGTGAGCAGATGGACAGGTAGAAAGTCAGGTTAGCCAGCAGCAGCTTGTTGTTCAGCTGTCCTGTCTAGACATAATAATATAGTGAGCAGATGGACAGGTAGAAAGTCAGGTTAGCCAGCAGCAGCTTGTTGTTCAGCTGTCCTGTCAATATAAGTAAATCCTTAAAATAAAGTAACAGAATTTGTACTGAAGGATCTTGCTAACCGCTGAACCACCACAGGACCATTAGGTATATTCCTTGAAGAGTAGAGCTTAGTCGGTTCAGTGGTTTCTGAGATCTTAAGCCTCAGATGGACAGACAGGCATACAGAGGGACAGACAAACATCACAAACAAACATCAAGCTAGTTTGTATTATAAATTAATTGAAAGTCAATGGCCACTATAGGATTCTAGGGGCGTATCCGCTAGTAACTTATAAATCATTTTGTAGCTTTCATTTGGTTTTAACTTCCTATATTTGAAAAATTAATGAAATATATTGAAATTTTAAATTCTACAGCCTAATTAAAAAATATGTTGTTAATTAAAAGTTGTCAATTTCAGTTATTTTTTTTACCTTTTTTCTTGGAATGGTAATACAAGTAGTAGTGTTTTTATTTGGGAGAGGAGGTTTTGAGGTTTGGAAAGAGAGAGGGGACAAAGGGCTGTTCATTACAGTAGTCCCCAAAGTTTTCTTATTTGTTATTTATAAATAAGTTTAGGGTTTTTATTAAATTTTGATTGGATTGTTCATTAAGGTTGAGTGTTCACACGTTTCAACAATTAATTCTAATCTATAGAAGTGGTCATTTTTGTATTATCATTGGGGATGTACATTATTTTATCGGCCATTGTCTTATCCCTTTAAATAACTTAAAAATCCTCAAGGTGATATAAAAAACCTTTAATGGATAGAATTGATCAAACTGTTTAAAAGTCATTAGGAGACTTAAAGACACCCTGCTTTTTAATAGGATATTAATTTTTGTGTTTGAGTATAATCGATATTTTTCATTTTGTTAAACTTGTAGATGCAGCTTATAGTGCCTATAAAAAAAATGACGTCATACAATACAAATGACAATAATAGGACAGTATACATTTTACCATTGGTCAATTAAAATGTATACTGGCCCCCCATTGGTCATTTGTATTGTATGACGTCATGTTTTTATAGGAACTTTAAGCTGCTTCAACTTGTAAAGTAAAAATACCTACCTTAGAGGAAACAGTTGAAATAGCCGACAAACATTCTGTGTAATTAGCCTTGTCCTCCCAAGCCTAGGAATAAACAATAATCTGATCATGGAAAGAAAACGAAGTAGCGGGTTTCGTCGTATTTTCACAGTAGCTTTCATCCTATTCCTTATCCTTGTTCCATTAACATTTATCTAACCTAAAATAACCTTTTAAAAGCTACTGTGATGAAAATACGACGAATCACGCTAGACCAGCAATCAAATCAGAGTTAATTAATTTTTTTATAATCTGTGTATTTTAAAATTTATTTATCTTTTAATTTATGGTGCGATAGTTATTTATCGTATCGTATTATAAACAGATGTCCGCGTATATTGAAATGAATTAAAATTAAGGCCCGGGCTAACAAAACTTGTTAAATGTAAATACTTCCTTTTAATGTGTGTAAGGGGGAGGGGGAGAAACTCCCACTTAAAACTAATTTTTTCTCCATCTCAAGGTTTTCACTCCATATTGGAAAAATCCTGTGCACGCCATTAAATGTTGATAATATAATTTAAATGGTTTCAATGGAATGTATACTTGCCCGAAAATACTTCCAAAGCAAAATTATTATTACATACCATGCATTTTTAAAAAGCGAAGCTTTTCTATAACTAGGGTCCATAGACGTCCAATTTTTTTCATTTTACCCCCCCCCCCCCCCATTTAAAATTTACCCCTACCCTGGGGGTAACCATTTAGGAGGGGGTAATTACCCCCCCAAACAATTTTTGGGGGGTAAATACCCCCCCACAAAATAAAAAATCTCTAACAATTTTTAATACTAAATATTTAATAAAATTTAAATTACTCCCCCCAAAAATTTTACTCCGGGGGTAAATTTTGGGGGGGATAAACAAAATTTACCCCTGCCAACATATTTCAGGAGGGGTAATTACCCCCCCAAGCAAATTTTACCCCCGGGGTAAAAATTTTGGGGGGGGGGATATAAGTGTTAATGTCCGTTTGTTCTACCGTTTCAGTGCTTCGCTTTTATGGATGTTGTCATCCTTGTTACTAGGGATCTTTAGGTTTGAGACAAATGACAAAAAATCTGTCAATGAAATTCTGCCTTTTGAGGGAGAGGGGCAGGGGTATTTTGAATTACAAAGGGGTAGTTTCACGAAATGCATTTGAACTTAATTTAGTGAATCGCATATTTTTTCCTGGTTAATTGGTTAAACTATATTTATATGGCATATATTTGAAAGAATTTCGTGAAACTACCCCTTTTGAATTTTGAAAAACAAAATAAATTTTGTCCTAAACCTGTATCAATGTATTTGTACACAGTGATTCAATTTAGATTAATCGTAAACTTAATTAAATTTTTCATCTCCGTGTTAAAAGATTTCCAGAAAACTTCTTAATTCAGAGACATTAGGGATAGTACAACTTATGCAAAATATTTGCAGAGAGATTATTACACTGGTCCCCAAAGTTTTATAATAATGTTTTCTTTTCGTTGACGTAACAACTTTCGGGTGAATTTCGACTGGTTGGATCATTAAGTTGAGTGTTCAAACGTTTTAACCACTAATTTCAATCTAATGAAGGGATAATTTTGTGTTTCTTCATTAGGGATGTACATCAATTTATCGGCAATTGACTTATCCCTTTAGATCCCGTATTATTCGTATATTTAGATAAAGCATATTGAAGTTAGAAAAATTGTTGAAACATATGAGCGGGGCCAACAAACCAGATTTAAAAATGTCTTATTAATACTTTTTTATACATCTCCAATCATCTGCAATGCGATAGATATATATTTCATCGAACTTTTTAAATAAAATTTATATTTTAACAAAGTATAGCCAGTATTGTAGACAGCTTTCTTTGGATATTAAAATGAAAAAAAAAATTAAGATTCAAACCAGTTTTGTTAGCAACGAGGTGCCGAAGGCCCGGGTTATAATCGTGAAAAATTGTCTGTAATACTATTCTATACATATTTTTCAGTATGGTTGAGAATCGGTTCTAATCCAGCGGATATTAATCGGTTTTGAAGCCATACTGGACAATGAATGTTATAATACCTGTTTAATTGGATTGCAGAGTCTGTATGCAAAAAGTTTTCCACCTATTGAAAAACATACATTAAATCTTGTGAAATAAGTTATACATTAGGATATATAAGTTGGAAGGAATTATAATGTTAGGGGGAGATTTGAAATCTGCATCAAATTTTAAGGATTTTTTTTATAAAATTAGTTTTTTGTATAGTTCTTTATTTAAAAGCGGAAATACAATTTAAGTTAATTAATTTTGACCAATAGGGTAGGTGGATTAGAAACTACCTGAGCTCTAATTGGGTGAATGATGTACGACACTTAAGCTTCTCCAATCAGAGCGCAGATAGTTTTCAATTCACCAATCACAGATGTCAAAATTGATTAACTTAAATTGTATTTCCGCTTTTAGATAAATAATTATACAAAAAACGAATTCAATAAAAAAAATCCTTAAAATTTGATGCTGTTTTCAAATCTCCCCCTAACATTAAAATTCTTTCCAACTTATATATCCTATTATACATTAACAGGGATGGAGGGGACATTGGTCTATTTATTACACTATTCCCCAATGTTTAATGATAAAGTTTTCTTGTGCGTTGGCCTCACAACTTTGGGGACTTATATTGAATTCTGATTAGTTGGTTCATTAAGTTGAATGTTCAAACGTTTCAACCACTAATTGTATTCTACAGAATTCTGTGTATCGCCATTTGAACGTACATCAATTTATCGGCGATTGTCTTATCCTTATTAGATACCTTATTTCTTCAATTTTTTTGTTTTAATAATTAGAAAGGCAAATTTATAATAAAGTAATTTAGGGCGAGTTCATATTGGAATTAGACAAAGAGGGGATATGCAACGGATAAAACTAACCTTTAAAACATTTCTGACCAAAAAAGAATTTTAAAAAATTTAGTTTTAGAACGCGACCACTAAAAAATATATTTGATTACTTATTTATATGCAAAGACGACATTCAAAATTTTTTTGATATAAAATATACAATTATAAGATTAAAACCAGTAATTGTAATTGTACATTTTTGTATTCGTAGAAAACTGGATATATTACGATGCTAGACATAGATTTTTCGTATGGATGAAAACCGGTTCTAATCCACCGTATTATTAATCGGTTTTGAATATTTACCTAAATTGCTGATATTTATTTGATTAAATGATCTGACAGATAAACAATCAACCTAGGATTAAAACATAAATATAATAAAATTGTTATCACTATAAAAACAAGGATGACAACATCCATAAAATCGAAGCTCTGAAACGGTAGGACAAAAGGGCATTAACACTTGTAGAGTGTCAGAACTGAATAATCAGAATATAAATGTATAAGAGTCGAAGCAAAATTGTAAGTAGATTTGTTTAAAAGTTGCTTGATGCAGGATAATGTTTAAGGACATACTTACATTTTTAGGATTTATTTATAGAGTTGCTTCGCTTCTAATATTGTACTTTGTTGTCCCAGGAATCAGTATACCAAAAATCAGTTCAATATATAGGATAATTAGATCGTATAAAAATTTGTTGTTAAAAAAGTTAAAAAATCAACATGTTGAAAATGGACGTACGGACATTCTGGTAACGATTATAGAGTTGCTACGCTTTAAAAATTGTACCTTACTACTACAGGGATCACCATGCGAAATTTGAAATCGATAGGACAATTCTATCGTGCCTAAATTAACGAAAAAAGCTATCCGTCACAAACGTACGGACGGACGGACCGACCCTAGTTATAGAAAAGCTTCGCTTTTAAATAAATATTTCAATTTGAATAAGATTGTTAAAATACAATACAATACAAATGACCAATGATAGGCCAAAAAAACAGACAAAATTACCAATTGCAGGCCAGTATACATTTTAATTGAGAAATGGTAGGCCAGTATGAGGTCAATTTTATGGGCACTGTAAAAAGCTTCGATCTAAAGACGTATTGAATAAAATAGTATAAGTTTAAAACTACGTTTTCTTTCATGTACATAAATATATGAAATGAATACATTAAGGATCAAATGTTTTTAATCAAAACTTTAATCTGATATATTTTAAATTAATTTAACAAGGATGACGACATCTTTAAAGGCAAGGCTGGCCGTGTGTAATTATAGATTTTTGGAATACTGATTCCTAGGACAACAAATTACAATATCATAAGCGAAGCATCTCTGTAATCAAGTCCTTGATGTAATTATGTTCTTTAAACAGTGTCCTGTAATTATACAACAAATTTACGTACAATTTTGTCAAAACTTATACACTAATATTTAGCTTATTCAGTTCTGACACTCTACAAGTGTTAATGTTCGTTTGTCCTACCGTTTCAGGGCTTAGCTTTTATGGATGTTGTTGAATGTAATACATCACATGTAATGAAATCTTCATTAATTCTTCATTTCCGTAATGAAACTTGAGATATTTATATTTGTGTATGTTAGACTTCAGAATAGTATTTAATTAAAATTTAAATTTGTCATAAGTACACAGGAGACAGAACTATAAGTTCCTATAAGAAAAGGGATAAATTTCTAAACCTGGCCCGATATGACGTCATATTAGAGTAATCCATTATTCTAATATGACGTCATTCGAGATACGTTGGCCAAAAGTTAAAATAAGGGAGGAGTAGGTTGCGCTAAAAATCCGCAAAGGTGTGAGTTTTAAGGCTTAAAAATAAAAAGAACGGTAATATTCACTAAATATGTGTATTTCTTATTGGGAAGAACTATAGACAAATTTTTAAAAAAAGTTAACATAAATTTTTATCGTTCTACTACTAAACTAAAAACCCACAATCTTTATGGATTTTTAACGCAACCTACTCCTCCCTTTATCCCCCTTTTTAAAGGCACTATCAAGAGCTTTATCTCGTACTCCAAGTATGTATTATATTCAAGATACTCATGATATAGCTACCCCTCTCCCCTTATCTAGTAGGTTAGATAGGAATTTTAAGTTGTTTTTTTCCTGCTACCACAATCTCATTATAGACCCTTAAAGCTGCTTTATCCCCCCCCCCTCCGTTAAGGCATGTTAGAGTATTGGTCTTTAGCATTTTAGGATTTTAGGATGGTTCAAAATAATTTAATTACGACATTGATGAAATAATCCCTTAAACAGATGTTGTAAAGTTATTTTAAACATATTAAAATGTAAATACAAAATTGATTAAATACAACAATCCTCCAATTCAAGAGAGTTATTTCATTAAGATGATTGTATAAAAGTTGGTAGTTCAAGTATTTCTTATCTGTTTTATTAAAATATATTACTGAATTTTGGATAAATTTTCCTTTTTCTTTTCAAATAAATTTTGATATATCACTGTTTTTAATAGTCTGTCGCAGGGCTCAGCATTCGCGCGTAAGCCTCAGTGAAATCGACATATTAAAACTTTAAATTTCAGCTGGATGTCTAAAACAGACAATCCATCTTTTCGAAATATTTTTTGCACACAAGTGGGTTTAAGTTTGAGCCTTATGCGCGGCTTAGGCGTGGCTGCCGAGCCCTGGCCTTACTCGTTCAATCTTTTTATGGAGCAAAACGAACACAGTAATAGAGTCTGACTGATTATGACGTAACAAAAAAAATTAGCCAATGAGAGGCCGTTATTGACCAATGGTAAAATTTATAGTGGCCTCTCATTGGCTATTTTTTTTGTTACGTCATAATCAGTCAGACACTATTACTGTGTTCGAGCAAAACCTTTATTTGCTTTACCTTGGCAGTCAGCCCAAATGATGTTTTAGGCCAGCACACAAGACCATCAAATAACGTGGAACAGCCTAAAGTAAAAACGATTAGTAAATGATTAAATAAACCTTTGAAGAACGTGTTAAGTAAAAGCTGTCTTTGGGGTTTCACAGGGATCTAAAGGGTAAGACAATGGCCAATAAATTTATTTACATCCCCTATGATGATACAAAAAAAGTACCCCATCTGTAGATTAAAATTAGTAGTTGAAAAATTTGGACACTAGACTTATAAACAACTAAGATTTAATAAAAGCCCCCAAAGTTGTTAAGCCAACGAATAAAAAAAGTTATTATAAAACTTTGGGGCCTAGAGTAATAAACAGTCCAATGTCCTCTCCCTTTGAAGTTAAAGTATTATTCCCATGCAAATAAGCAAATTCATCTAATTTCAGGGTTTTTTTCAGTCACTTAAATTTTTTTATCGATTTATTTCGTTTGTTGGCTATACCTTATTCCTGGCATAAAATAGTTATTTGTCGTATCGCAGCTTTCCACGAATATTAAAATGAAAAATTCCAAGATTAAAACCAGTCTTGTAAGCACCCGAAGGCCCAGGCTAAAAATGTTATTAACCTTATCTTTGTTATTTTAATATTCGTGGAAAATTGAAGAATTGTCCCAAACTCCACAGCCCTAGCTAGCCGTAATACCAAACAATGCACATTGTAAAATTGTGTTTGTTGTTGTATATTGTAATATATATAAATATCCAGGGAGGAAGGGGACATTGGGCTGTTTATTACAATAGTCCCCAAAGTTTTATAATAACGTTATCTTATTCGTTGGCTTTAAAACTTTGGGGACTTTTATTCAATTTTGATTGGTTGGTTTATTAAATTGAGTGTCCAAACGTTTCAACCATTAATTATAATTTTACAGAATAGGTAATATTGTGACTTATCTTTGGGGATGTACATGAATTCATCGGCCATTGTCTTATCCCTTTAGATCCCTGATAATTATCAAAGGGCCTGAAAAAAGTTTTGCTCATTAACAATGCTCTTTCGTCCTGTGTTAAAAATAAGCCTGTCATTCATATACAACTTTTACAAGAACCAAGTACACAAAAATAAACAAAGATGACAAACTCCATAAAAGCGAAGGTCTGAAACGGTAGGACAAATGAACATCAATAATTGTAGAGTGTCAAAACTGAATAGTGAATAAGCAGAATATAGATGATATATAAACAAAATTGTAAGTAGATTTGTTGCGAAACTGCATAAATACAGGATACTGTTAAAGGACATACTTAAATTTTTAGGACTTGATTATAGAGATGCTTTGCTTAAAACATTGTACTTTGAAGTTCCTAACCTAAAAAGAATATCAAAAGCTACTGTGAAAATACGACGAAACCCTGCTACTTCATTTTCTTTCCATGATCCGAAGTTTCTTCTTACACCAAATCAAATATACATATATTTTAGTGGAAAAAAATTCCATGCGACATTTTTCTTCAGATGTTGACCAATCATT